>NW_026294535.1:10473808-10726308 GCF_007827085.1 Peromyscus californicus insignis
ACACACACACACACACAAGTGGCCAGAGACATACACACACAGACACACAGACACAGACACACACACACACACACACACACACACACACATACACACATACACACACACACACACATACACACACACACACACACACACACACACACACACGCACACGCACACACGCGCGTGCATGAAGGGTCCAGAGAGAAGATAGATTTTTTTAAAAAGAGAAAGGGGAAGACAATACTATATTAATTGTTTTACATGGGACCAGCATAATCACACATATGAGGTGGCTAACACTAACCTCTTGCTACAAAGAAAGGAAATGGAGGGGTGAGATGGTATTGTATCAGCTCAGATACCCCACAAATGACTATTTTAGAGGGAAAAAAATGTCCATCTTCAAACTATAATAAGAAGATAGCTAAATCCTGTCCAGGTGGATTAAATTTCTGATTCTGAAAGTTTAGGAATCAGGCATTCCTCTTTAAGAAAACAAATCCAAAATTATAAATGGTTTCTTGGTCATGAGTATGAATATTTATTTAGAATCAGCATAGAAATTACAACAAAAGACAAAAATCATAAAGGCTTCCAAGTATCACAAACATTACAGAAAGTAACAATGTATTAATGAATTTCTTCATGCATCTCTGTAATACTTCTAGCGACATCGTCTCTGTTTGCTTCTTCACATAATAAGAACTTTGAAGAGTAATTATTTCTTGAAAAATATAAAATAAGCAGTCTGTTAGCATTATTTGATTGGCATGCTCTTTAATAGCAATGATTTAGGATTTTTTTTTACCTTTAACACTAATTACCAGTAACATCTCACAAATTTGAGGAAATTGCTATCCAAGTTCTTTTCCACTTAAAATCCTGATACAGTTTTAGGTCCTGAACATTTGGAAATTCCAATGAACCCTATTTCTTTTTGCCATGGTCACAGAAGTGAATGTTTGGAATATTTGTGATTGTAGATTTCAGATTCTAATCCATATAGTCTTGACAGGAGAGAAGTGATTTTTCAGACAACATGGGTGAGAAGTGAGTTTTACCCACATATGCTTCTGGCTCAGTATGTTTTCAACCATGGTTTTTCCTCCAGGGCCCACATACTTCCTCTAACACAGCACATTGTATCATGCCAATATGACCTTGTGCTTTGGTGATGTGGAATAGGCTAACGAGTGATTGACAGAAACAATGCCTGAAAGCTTTTTTATTTTTATTTATATTTATTTATTTATTTTTTAACAAGGAAGACCAACAACACCTGAAGGATGCAAGGCAGATATGGGACATGTAAATATGTTCCAGTGAATGCATTTGTGTATGAACATCTGCACTTTTTCCTATTCATAATCGCCCAAATGCCTACAGCCATGTCTAAACTATCTGACTTAGAGGGAAATATGCCATAGTGGGACTGGAGTAAAAAGAAAGGCTCTTAGGAAATTCTGGTTCACATTTTGCAAGGTTTTCATATCTATAGAACCTTGAAATGAGGCTTTTGTACTCTCAGGGGTTCTAAAGCTTCACTTCCAGGCAACCCAGTTCTTGTACCAGCCAGTGGTTTCCTTAGTGCCTATGCCAGAAGAGAAGCTAAGTTCTTCATAAAGGTTAATTGACAGTGACTGGGTATTCGGCTGTTCTTGAGAATAATCATTGTCGAAGACTAAGTAACTAGTCACCTAAAGCAAAGGGAAAGTTTCTCTGGATTCGTCTGATAGGACAGACCACAAGAAAAAAATCCAAAGTGGTATTAAGGAATTCTCATAACTCTTCTAGTTCCTTATTGAGAAGAAGTTCATTTTACAATTAGACAAAATATTAATAACTTGTTTAATACTGTGACATAATAAGAATGCATATACATATATACATACACATATATACGTATACATGAATGCATATTCCCTGCCCCTGACTCTTGACACAAAATTTCTAAAAATGCTAATTTCTGATTGATGGGGTAACAGGACAGTTATATATGGAGCTTTGTGATGTCATGGACTACAGGTGCATCTTTTCTTCTAATAAGGCAACTTTCCTGGACTTTTCTATAACTTCAAGATGGGGAATGAATGGTCAACAGAAAATGCAGATCATAGTTAAAAGCTTGGAACTTTCAGCCTCATTTCTCATCCTCTAAGAAGAAGGGAGGGCTTAGGAACTGAGTTTCTAAGAAATAACATTTGGATAATAATGACTCTTTGTACAAATCCTCAAACCCCACAGTTGGGAGAGCTTCTAGCTTGGTGAATACATCCACATGTTGGAAGGTGGAAGCCAGTCAGTGACTGCTGGTCATGGAAGCTTCTGTTTCAGGACCCTTCTGGACCTCACCATGCATATCCCTCCATCTGACTGTTGATTTGTGTTATGTATAGTAATAGTCTTGATATTGTACTGATGGATCTAAGTGAAGAGTTTCTGATTTATGAAGGTTGCTACTGAAAATTGTTCAACTTGAAAATCGGGCAATGGGAACCCTTGACTTGTAATCAGCTTGGACAAAAGTGAGAACTCTGACACTCAATACTTCTGACTGGCATCTGAAATGGGGACCTCTAATGTGTGAGGTCTGCAGTCTAGGTAGTGAGTATCAGAACTAAATTAAATTCTCAGACTCCCAGTGGGTGCCCAGAAATAATTGGTGTGGGGGAAAAATGATCCCTTCCCACACACTTAATATAAAAAACACTGTGAGTAAAGAAATAGCTTTCTTTTAAATACAAGAATATTCTTTTATGTATGTGTATGTGTGTATGTATGTATATTATGTGTGAGCATGTGCCAATATATATGTGTATGTGTGTATTATGTACATGTATTATGTGTATATGTATATTCATATGTGTATGTGCACATATGTATATGCATTATGTGCATTATAACAGTGCTTGGGCATTCTCAGATTCTTCAGTTGACCTGCATAAACCCTTCAAGGCTTATGATTGATCTGGTAGGACAGGAAAGGACAAATACAGTCCAAATTTTGTTGTCCCTGTCAGGATAATTAGCCCAATATAAGATTCCATCTTATTAAGGCTGGTTTGTTGATTGTAGCGCAAGAATTAAAGTAATATATTTCAAGCATGGAAACAATCACCTACACAATGAATAGCCCACTTGAAATACCTGAGAGTCAACCCTGAGCTGGAGGCCGTCATGAAGCACAGATGGACCAGTGATGAGAGTAGGAAGTGGACCAGTGATGAGAGTAGATGACAGAATTCAGTGGGGAGGCTGCATGATTACATTAGGAGATTCCCTCACTGATCATGAGAGTTGTAAAGATCACCAAGTCAAGATCTGGGCTCAGAATGCATCAAAACAATCACGTAGCTTATTCTGACTAGAGTCCAGAGAATGCATTTGTTTTTATCTCTCAAATGCACGCCTTCATTATTGATGGAATTGGGTTTGCTTGATGTATTTATTTGTCCATCTCTTAACTGGGTAAGATATCGTTGACAAAATTTAGGGATGACGAATGGAAAAGGTAGATTCCACAATCGATTTTGATTTGGGATGTAGTGCAAAATCGTGTAGTTTCTGTTCTTTGCTGTTTCTTAGAAGATGAGCCATGTCTGTGACTCAGTGGTCAATCATTCACCTGCTGTGCACAGCATAATCCCTACCATTAGAAAGTTCTAGAAAATGGCATTGAGTCATGCTTAGAGACAACGCAGTGCTTCATTTTTTTTCCCATGAATATAATTCACATACCCAACAATATCATCATGCTCTAAAGTGCTGTTTTTTTTTTATAAAGAATAACCAACAGCTGGTTTATAATCTTTGCATACTAACCCCATTCAAACAATTTTTCCAAGCTCTTGCTTCAGCTTCTTCATTTTCTTTTCCTGCGTGGTTGTGGTTCCTCTCACATAACTTTTAATCCTGTTTTTATGACTGTTCTCTCACTCTAATCCCTCTTCAGTTTTGCATCTCAGCTGATTTCATCTTATATAAAAAAACGTATTGTGTCAGCGAGAAATGTGTTTGGTTGCACAGTAGAAACCCTAGCAGCCCTCGGCACACACAGGGAAAGGGTTTTATTCTTCCATTCAATAAACGTGCGGTTGTAACAGGCAGTACAGTACAGCATGGTGGTTCAATAATACCATTAGTGTTCTTGCTATTTCTGGCAAGCTTCCCTCTCTGGCCTCCGCAGCATGAGGGGTTTTACATGCATATAATCTGGTGGCTGTAAGGAAATTCCTGCATGTTCAAGCTTATACTCATGTTACCTATAGGAAGGTGTAGATGAGGATTAAAATCATCTCCTACTTGAAGTATAACTGAAATTAACCATCACAACCCTTGAGCAGACTGTTAGAGGATGAGAGACCATGTGGAGCAGGCTAGCTATTGTAGTCAAAGCTACATTAATCGTTTTGTTTGTTTGTTTGTTCTTGTTTTGGGTTTTGGTTTTTCGAGACAGGGTTTCTCTGTGTTGTTTTGGGGCCTGTCCTGGATCTTGCTCTGTAGACCAGGCTGGCCTCGAACTCACGGAGATCCACCTGGCTCTGCCTCCCGAGTGCTGGGATTAAAGGCGTGCGTCACCACTGCCTTGCGAGCTACATTAATCTTTTAGCCTTAACTGACTCACTTCTAATCATAGGCATGAGTGTGAGCCAGCAAAGGTTGCAGCATGTCCAGCTAAGCTCCATTTGATAGAGTGACCTGAAGAATCATGAGGAAAACAGATGGTTGTTTTAAGGACCAAGTCTTTAGAGTACTCTTTATGCATCAAAAGATTACTAACACACATGAGTTTCTCAGGGCTGCATTACTCTGATCACATTTCCGTATGCAGTTTCTGCAATCTAGATGGCTGCATTTCTGTTCTAGAAAAACGTTTACATCCCATTCTTTATCAATAGACAGAAAGTAGTGTCATTAGCTCCTTTCTATTAAAGCCCCCTGTAATAACTTTTGAGAATGTAACAGTAAGTTCCCTCAGCTTTGTCTTACCCATGCCCCACAGTTTTTCTCAGATTAATTCAGGGAAAATGGACTGCCTAGTATAGTCAACCTTCCTGCTATTGTAAACAAACCCAGTGTAATCACCCTCAGAATTCAAAACACTGTTAGTCAAGCTCTAAAACATTCTATGGATGTTCTCCGGACTTGAGAATTGGAGGGCGAAGCTCCCTCCTCCACCTCAGTGAGTGGGTGCAACTTGCAGCTCAACAACAGCTCAACAACCCCAAGTCCATTTGCAAGCTCTGGTAATCCTATCCTTGACAACCTGGGTTGCTGGGGTAAGAATATCAAGTTGCTTTATTGCCACACTTCTTGTTAAGGCCACATGGTGGATTCTCCCCTGCCAGAGGAGCATGGCATCCATCTCTATGCTGAACTTCAGGATAATGCAGTTTATTAGCAAAGAGTAAGAATGGTTCTGGGCTGCAGGTAGGGAAGACAGAGAGAGGGAAAGATGTCAACCAACTGCTTCGAGAACTCAGAACGTAATAGAAATGTAAGTAAACCATGTTGCACCACAACTCAAAAGTTTTAACTCAGTTGGGAGGCAGTGGTGCATGCCTTTAATCCCAGCACTCAGGAGGCAGAGGCAGGATCTCTGCGAGTTCAAGGCCAGCCTGGGCTACAGAGCGAGATCTAGGACAGGCACCAAAACTATGCAGAGAAACCCTGTCTTGAAAAACAAAAACACAAAGCAAAAAAAGTTTTAACTCACTTGAGCATCTTTGTCACTTGAGGTTCAAAGCTACTTGAGCAACTGAGGCATCATGTAATGAATGTGAGCAAGGAGATGGCATAGACATTGTGAGTAGCCCTGGTGTGTGCTGGAGAAAGCAGCTGCCCTACAATGTCTGTTCTTATTTAAAATCTTCATTCATAAGGCAGAATAGGGAACAGACAGCACACTGATGAGATTCACAGATGGTACTCATTTGGGAGATATTATGAATACCAGGGATATCAGGGAAGTGATACAAAAGGACCTGGAGAAGGAATCACAATGAGCCTTGACTTTGAAAATGCAAAGCAATGTGTCTGAGTATAAAAAAAGAAATCTTCAACATTTCAATAGAAGGGAGAAAACTGGAAGTCAATGTTGAAAGTGACATCAAGTTGGATAATGGAGTTAGATTTAAAAATAGGCCCTTTGAATTACAGTTGTGAATTTAGCAGTGTATTTCTTCCTTTTCACAAATCTCTGAAGGCTGAATTCAATGTCCTTCCTGTGTGCTCCCTTATCCCTAATGGGTCCTGTTGTTTTTCTAAATGTTAGTTGATTTAAAAAAAAATTCTTCATCCTCTGCTTCCGGATCAAAGGGCTTGGTTACACTCATTTTTGCAGACCCTGACCCTGGCTTACTGACTGGCACACACAAGTCCCATGACAACTGTTTTGTTCTTCTAGTACATGTCTTTACATATGGTGTGGTGGTGAAAGGGAGGGCCAGATGGGGAGCTCTGGAGAAATGGTGCTATAGTTTGGGTCTTGGCTGTCACTCAAAGGCTGACACATGTGTTAAAGGCCGGTCCTTAAGGTGGCGCTATTTGGAGGCATAGAATCTTTTGAGAGGAGCATCCAGTCCAGTTGGAAGGAAGGTTTTTAGGTCATTGGGGGTATGGTCTTAAAGGAGAATGAGGAATCCTGGGGTCATTTATACTTGTTTTTGTGTTTTGTTTGCTTGGGTTTTTTTTTGTTTGTTTGTTGGTTTGCTTCCCAGGCATGGAGTACTTTCATTCAGCTTTGGTTTTTGCTTCCCAGACATGGAGTACTTCTGTTCAGCTATGGTTTTTGCTTCCCAGACATGGAGTACCTTTGTTCAGCTATGGTTTTTGCTTCCCAGACATGGAGTACTTATGTTCAGCTATGCATTAATACAATAATATGGTGCTTTTACCAGAGACTCAAAGCAACAGAACCATGGATCACACAGGCTAAAACCTTTAAACCTTTTCTCTTCATAATGAGCTCAGGTATGTCATTATAGTGATGAAAAGTTGACTATCACAACTGACAGTAACAATAGCTTTCAAATACTATTTGAATACTATTCAAATTACCATTTGAGGAGAGAGAAATGAAGACTTTCATCACATTCAGAAGAGACAAAGGGGATACATTTCTGGCTATGCAAATAAAGCATTTGAAGATTATAAATTCTCTTTCTAATCTGTAGATATTTCTGTCATTTTGAGCATTACATCAGATATACAAGGCATGTTGCCGTAGCACACGGTACAATGAGGAAGCTCACAATAATTATTCTCAGAGTGTCGCTTAGGGACCTCCATTTATATCCAAAGCTTTTTTAGAGGGTACACAAGGTCAAAATATTTTCATAATTACACCAAAACGTTATTGCCTTTTTTAACCTTCATTCTCTCTTGAGTGTGCCATGGAAGTTTCTGGAGGCTAAATATCAGGTGTTGGTATCACTCAGTGACTGATAGAGTGTTTTCCTCCATGATCTTGTGTTATAAATATTTTCCAGTCTTGGATTTTTAATACAATAAACATAGCTATGATACACACAAATGTTTTGGGGGTTCTTGCTAATTATTTAATAGTGTTAAGCATTTCTTAGACAAAGCAATTATAGATTCTTGGCAATTGTGGCTCTTGGAAATAAACACATAAACTCCTCATTTCACTAATTTTGCAGTTATTTTCTTTTTGCAAGCTCCCAAGTCTTGGGCATCAGCATGAGCTTTGTCTTGTGTAGTTGTTGTGGGGATTAAACAAGAAAACAGGAGCAGGAGCAAAGCAGAACTCCATGCCAGTGCACAGGCCAAACCCAAAAAGTGGTTTATCATTATTGCAAAGGAAGAATAACACACGGTGACTTCCAGGAGCATTCACAGGACCCTTTGGAAATTCCCCAGTTTGCTTGGCAGAACCTCAATCATTCTCCAAGGAGAACAGTGGCAAGGAGGCGATGGGGTTTTGACTCCTTCTCCTTGAAATTCGTGAGAAATTGATGCTGCTACACTCTTGACTAATGGAAGCTATGTGTTTCATTTCAGACCTGAGCTCTCAACTCCTGTGTGCAGATCAGAACATGAAGCCTTCTATCTCCCCTCTGGTGGTTAGGGCAAGAAAGGTCAGCAATTTCAATTAAGAAGAGAGTAGATTCTTAGCAATTGCCCTTTACTGAGGCAAATCCCTGCTAGCCACACAGCCTGTGTGGAGTATATCAGGAACACGTGATTTCCTTTCTTGGCTAAAGATGGTTGTTAAGGGCGTTGGCATTAAAAACAGTAACACAACATTCTCCTCTTCTCCATAGTTTTGCTTTCTGTTGTTTCCCTTACCCGTAGGCTACACAGTCCTGCACTATGAAATGGAAAGTTATAGGAAACAATTTGTTTTAAATGTTATACTGGTCTGAGTAGTGTAATGAAATATTGCACTAATTACACTATCCTTTTTCATAGTCCAACATGTCCTTGGCCAGCATATCTGTGTGGTATACCCCATCTTTGCGTTAGCAGGTGTCTCAGATGTCAGATTGATTCTGATGTTCTTCAGTGCTTGTATCTAGTATTCAATTCAATCTGAGGTTTCACACATCCATTGAAGATCTTGAAATGAGCCTTCTGTGGCCAGAGTGTAGAGTATCATCCAAATAAAGGTAATGTAAAGCACAGAGCAAGCAGGTTTACATTTTTTAAATGCCCTAACTAGCATTTCTCTATGTGTAGTTCTGTAGCCCCAGGACTACAAATTTTGGTGCTTTCCTAAGTAAATTTTTAATTATAGAGATAGCATAAAGAAATGGGAACCCAGAAAAATCCAAATGATTTTCCTGAGATTGTACAAATAAAGGAAAATCATGTTCTTAATACAATCAACAAAGGCCCGATTATATATGCAGAGTAGATAATATTCTGTCTTACAACTGGTATGTAGTTGAGAAATCAGAGTTTGGGATTTAACTAATCCCCACACTTCTTATTGAATAAACAACACAGATAGCCTCACCATTTGATTTACAGGATGACTCATGTTTTCAGGGTCATCTACTTTCCAGGAAGGATGACTCCGAGAATATTTCCGGTGACATCACTAGTGCTAGCCTTACTCCTTTGTTTACACAAGCATTTCGGATCTACTGTTCACTTACATGGTTGTGCTCTACAAAAGTACCTAAGTGGGAACTCTATCCCTAGGAAAAGGGGACATGACCGTGGTACTTCTCAAGAATCTCCAAGACAATATGCCCCCAAAGACTCTTTTTAAAACCTCAATTATGTTGCTATTCTGAAAGTGCTCACCAACATCCATTCATTTACATTTCACTTTGAAGACCTTAAAACAGAAATGTCATTTTAGCAGGGTGGTGCATATACTAATTTACTATTAAACACCATAGACTGGGGTTCATATAAATGTAGATGAGCTCCACATTGAGATTATGAAGGAAGAGCTACCTATGGAAAAGTCACAGTGGGCAACCGGGGCGGGGGAGGGTATCTGGTATATTATTTACATTTCTCTAAGCTTCCCAATTAAAACTTCCTTATGCATAAATCAGTAACATCTGAACTAGAAGGATCTTAGTGACTAACAATACAAAGCTATATATATATATATGATCATATATATATATGATCCACTTGCCTGAGATCATATGAATGACAGAAAAAAAAAAAAAAAAAAAAACCATGGGAAGTTCTTACTCAAACAGCCTCATTTTAGAGGTCCAGTATTCCATGATCTTCCAGGCCATCAAAGCCAACTTGTTCATGCTATTTCCACAGATCCTTTATCTCTGGCCTTATTTCTTCCAGCTCATTAGTCTACAAGGCAGCCCATTTGTACTGCACATAAGTCAATACATATCCCAACCCTAGGCACTTGACTGTCATGCCAAGTGTACAGCCAGCTGTCCTATGCCATTTGCCTCTCTGCTGAAACCCTGGTGTGACTTTCATGCAGTAACAGTCCACTGTTGGGGCATACTAGTATGTCTTCATGACCCATCTGTGGCCATAAGACAGCAATGTCACATAAAATGGGTATACAAATAATGGTCTATAAAAATATTCAAGGAAGTCCCATTAAAATATTGAAATTTCTAGTGAAACACATTCTAGAGTTTACTGTTAATAAGTGTACTTTTTGTGAGAACTGAACATAGTCAAACTTCATGGGAGAAATAGTAAGTATATTTCTAAATCATAAAGATCATTTTTGTTCTTAGGTGTAGCCCATAAGTCTGCCACTTAGAGTATAAATCATTTATGGACATGAGCCTTTGGTCTACTGTGTTTCTGCCTGTCCACTCTAGGAGCTTGGCATGCTTCTTAGCCACAGAACTTTATATCTCATCTCTCATATGAAAATGCTAATGGCTTCTTCATGGGATCTTCACAGTGAACTTGATTAATGGCAATTCAAATTATCCTGGTCATAGTTAGGCATTCAACTACTCAATTCGTCAAGACAGACAAGGTTTTGCTGCAAGCATATGTTAATTTCAAAAACCCATAGTTCAACACAATGACAAATTGTTTTTCGCTTTTGTAATACCCTCACTGTGAGCTAGTAGAGGTTCACACTCGGTAAAACAAAAAGGCTGAATTTCCCTCAAACAATAATGGAGCCATTGGCAAGATGTGCCTCAGGCATGCCAGCAGATGAAGCGCTTTGGTAAAGCACCAACAACGAAAACATTCTGCCTATGATTGGCATATGCCATTTAAATGTGCTGTTTGGTAGCTACAGTTATCCTCATGAGCCCATCTGTTCGTATGGTGTTCCAGTGTCATGGAAGCCCAGCACATGTTTGCTGAATGAATAACTGATGGCATATGCAAGAAATAAAAACAATAATTGATAAATAGCATTGTTTTAATGGGCCCCAAACTACAACTTACACGTATTTTCTTATTTAGTGACTATAATGAACACAGCTTGTTACATGACTGGCCGTGAGGACTGGTACAGGGACCCTTTTTAATATTCAATTTTGGTAAAACTTTCAATCATTTTTCTCTTTCACGGCATCAGTTTAGAGGGAATAATGTGGAAGCCTTGAAGTCCTGCATTCAATTTGTCTCATTTAAAAACTATTCAGAGAACTCTGACAACGGTATTAGCTGACTCCAACACGACTTCACGGATCACTTAATGTGAGCTCGCTTTCAAGTCTGAATCTAAAAGTCCAGGTGCATCTTGGCTCTGAACCTTTGAAGTGTGCCTATCCTCATTTAATGTGATGATGTAACTTAGCCGTTCAGGAGCCATGTGTGGGGCCAGCGCAGAGACAATGGCAGAGGCAAGAAAGATGAGCAGCTCTCGGGGGTAAAATTTATCTCACCCATGCATTTATCTTGGACGGGCACTGTTGTTTAAACTAAAAATAATCCCAGCCGGTTCTCTGACATTCACCTGCTTAGTTCCTGCTGCATAAAACATTAAGCAGGAATGGAAATAAGGGCAAAGGTCAGCAGCGGCTATGGGGATTATTTGATTTCTGGGCTAGCGCTGTCTCATTGTGTCCATAGGAAAACTGTGCCTATGTGTCGGGAGAGTGTGTTGATTTCCTAAGCTGTAATTAATTTACTTGAGCTGCTGTTACTCAGAAAAGATTAGAACATTGCCTCTTCGACTATCTCTCACAATGCAACCAGATTACCACTTAATGCTCAGCAAAGACTCTGCCATTCCCGGAAGCTCCTGCCATTATGCAGGAGAGAGACCCAGCCCGCTCCTTTTATTTCCTCATCCTTTGCCACATTCAAAATAGATATAAAGGTAAATACATACATGGGCTTAATATATTCCCCTGCAACCCCAAATGAGTATGAACAAAAGCATCTGTCCTGGGGAGGAGATGGAAGAAAAAAATACTCAGGAAAATAAAAGGGAAAGGAGTGAATGCTGGGGTGGGAGGGGGCAGAAAAAAGCTGAAAAATAGAATTTACATAATGAGCAAAAGGAAGAGGTTAAAGGCCTTATGTTCTTAACAATGCCTGGAGGATTCGAGGAGACATTCATCCCAGTCACCAAATGCCAGGAATGTCACCATGGGATAATTCTTCTTATTTCTCAAGAAACAAACAAATAGTCTTGTTTTATCAAAGGAGAGATCGTTAATGGTAGAAAAGACTGAGGAAAAATACATTGGAAATTACATTGTAAAACCCTAAAACAAAATGTCTCTCACGTGGAACTGTGAGGAAGTCTCCAGACCTTGCTCAAATCTCACTTGTCCCCACACTTCAAGTGAGAAGCAGCTGCCTACAAGATGACAACAATCAGAAACTCAACGGAACGGAGATGGTTTGTAAAATAGCCCATCTGGTCAGGCGGACAACGGACAAAATGAAGAAGCTGAGATGTCACCAGTGGCTGCTCCGGTGCCCTCTGCCCTCTCCCAGGGGCTGGAGTGTTAACACCGGGGTGTGACTTTGCTAGACATGCCTTTCTTGGCATCTCTCTGATGGATTCAAGTGCTCCTCCTACGTGTACACGGAGTGCACACCTCTCCTTCAGCACGCCAACCCCCGAAGGAATTCTACATTTCTTCACATAGTTACTTTAACGATGCTTCTCTATTCAGCTGGTTCTCTAGAGTAGGGATGATGCCTTTTTTTTTTTTTTTTTCACCACGATGGCCTCATTTCCTCTGAAATGACCCAGTAAATGACAGGTATACACTCAATCGGAGCCTGGATGAGCGGATTTGAGGAGGTAGATAAAGCCATTAATTAGTTCAAGTTAATATCTAAGCCCTCCCTGCTCCTGTCATTTTTCTTCACCGCACTTTTATTTGATGAGATTCTTAGACAGAGATTGTCTTCAATAATTCTTTTCTTACAGAGTTAATTTTCATTTTTAGATTTGCAGAAAAAAATGTGATTATTGTATATAGACTCCAAATCCATATCCTACCAACCCAGTTTTCCTTAGCATCATTTACACTATTGTCATGATTGATGAGCCAATATTGGCTCATTATTACCTGGAGTCTGGACCCATTTCCAGTTTTTTGTTTTATTTTGTCTTGCTTTTTTATCTAGTGTTACTTTCTTGTTTCTAGATTCCTTCCAAGATACCAAAGTACATGACCATGACATCTCCTTGAGCTCTTCTTGGCTGTGGTTCCCATGATTAGATTGAGGTCACGGGTTTCATGTGGGAAAACACACGGGAGCCATACTCTTGCCATCACACCATGTCCAGAGGTCTGCACCACCATGACGTCACCACCACTGTGTTTGCTCAGCTTCCCCGAGTGCAGACTTCCTCATGCGTGCATCAGTACATGGGAGATGGTGTAGTCATGCAAGTCTCATGCTCTCAAATGCCTTTACCGCCCTTTAGAAAGGCTGGAGCATGATGGGAAATCTCTCTTGCCATTCTTCCTTAAGCCGTGTGAGAAGACAGCAGCAAGGTGCCATCATGGAAACAGAACAACTCTCTTCAGGCATCTCCACATGTGGGCATGTAATCTTGGACGTCCCAGCCTCCAGAACTACAAGGAACATATTTCTGTTATTTATGAATTATTCATTTTGAATCATCATTTTAGCAAAAAAAAAAAAAAGGGAGGTGGGGTTAGGACAGTGTCCTGGTTCCTTTTACTGGAGGATGGTGCTCAGAACCAAGATGTGAGTGCTGTGTGTTTATGCTGTGACAATATTATTGCCTCTCAGCCTTTTCATCAAAGAGCAAGGAAGTGTATGAGTGTTTTAATTTACCAATATTACAGATAACCACATATCCATAGGTTTTTCCATTTGCAACATTTGCATGTATGCGTAAAACTAAACTTGAGTTCATCCTGATGCTTTCAATTCTAGTCTGTGGCACCATCAATCATCTGAGCTTCCCCCACATACTTTTATGTAAACTCCCACCCCAAGAGTGGGAAATCTGGCTCCCACCATCTGCCACCCATTTACTAAACTGCTCAATTTCAGCACACATGGATAATAGTACCAGAAATTTTAGCCTATATCCCCATGGGATTCAACTTTATCAGCTGTAGTACACACTTACATGCTGTTCTAATTTTATTGACTTCACTCATTTCAGACATACTTCAGTGAGTGCCTCCTCAAACCCTATGTCCTTCAGTGAGGCTATTTGCTACATTTGGAATATGATTAGATTATTTATCACATCATTCACTCCATCCTAGACTTCTCAGACATGCTAAGTGATTAATCTTGGTTTGTGTACATTAAAAATCACTCTTTGTGCTGTAAAAGTTGGTTTTGATAAATGCATAGTGTCATATACAGAATTATGGTACCACATATGATAATTGTATCCTGAATAGTCCCCTGTGCACCATCTATAAAACCTTCTCCTCCCTATCCTCCAAATCCCTGCCAAGCATGGTCTTAATTCCTTTAAAATAATTTCTTATTCCAAAATATCATGTAGTGAGAATCACACAGTATAAGGTTTTCTTGAATTGGCTTCTTTCATTTAACAACATGCATGAAACAGATGTGGCAATTTCTTTTCATGGCTAAGTAGCTCATCTCATCACTGAATAGTATTCTCTTGTTTGGTTATGCCACAGTGTATATATTCATCTGGTTACTGAATGGCATTCTAGTTTGGTGAAGATTGGGGAAATTAGGAATAAACTTGGTATAACTCTTCCTGGACAAATGTTTGTATAAGTTTTCATATCAGTTGGGCAAATACATAGGACGGGATATAGCTCCAATAATGTTTTAATACTATTCAACAAAAATCTCATTGATGGGCTAGCTAATGATATGTTTTTTAAACCAGCACTTCCTAAATAGTGATTCTTTAGAGTTTTGCATTAGGCACTTTCAATCTTTTATTCACACATTCTAAGAAATTACCTATTGAACAGTACTATGGCCAGCTCTTCTGATAAAGGAGGCTATGACCATAAGCTAAAACACTGAAAAGAAATCTTGTCTTATTCTAGTTAGGGAAACAGATTACAAGTGAAACAATGTAAGTATATATATATATATATATATATATATATATATATATATATATATATATATATATGCAAAGTGAAGAGTGCTTTTAAAGAGTAGGGCAAGGTATGGTGGGTCGAGAGCAATAACAGAGATGTGCACTAGGTGACATTTGTCCAGATACTTGACTATTGTAGGAAAATAAGTGAGGAAAAGTTAAGAGTATATACAAAGACCCCATGGCAATAATATACCTAGCATGCTCATGTTATAGAAAGAGTAAATGGGGAATGGCATCAAAGAGAGATACAGAACAAGAAGCAATGGCCTAGAGACTTTAAGAGAAGGGTTATATGGGGTCTTAGATCATAGCAGCACACTTTCACTTATTCTGAGTAAGCTAGGACACAACACAAAGGATTTAAACAAATGGGTGACATGATTTACCTACCACCTCAGTCACATTCGTGTAAAAGTCAGGTACTCCCTGGTGTACTAGAATTTGTGATAGATCAGTGAGCAAAGGCCAAGCCCAGTATGATTCAAACAACAGAGGTGTGGTCAGATATATGTGACAAAGACATCTGATTCTGGCAAGCTCACAAACAACGCCAGCCCCTCAGTAGAGATGTAAAGACCTTCTGTTTCTTCTTCAGTGCACTTGGCATGATCTCACTGTTACCCTGTGCATTATCCAAGAAAGACCAAGGCCTTGCTACTTTCAAGGAAACTGGGACAGTAACATTTAAGGAGTCACAAAATTGGTATATGTCAAATACTTTTTAATCAGTGTATAAAGTATTTACCACATTTATTTATTCTCTGAATTCCATGGGTCATGCATGGAATTTTACAGACAAGCAGTATGAGATGAGAGAGACAACATGTCTTGCTCAAAATCCCAGAATGAAGGGTGAAGAACAAGGATTCATCCAGTCTGTTGGCACCGAAGCCATGATTATTAAAGACACTTGATTGGTTTAAGTCTGTCTATCAATGACTTGGCTCTCAGTGGTTTGGGTTATTTTTGTTTTGTATGTGATTTCTTTCTGCAGAGGAACAGTTCTTTGGTTCCAGTCACCTTGAACGGGAAACTGTTTGCAATCTTCTGCCTACACCATGTGAGCTAACTGACTCTATCTCTAGTTCCAAGTTTGAGTATGAGCCGAATTCTGGCTACCTCCTCTGGCTAAGAGTGATTGACTCAGGGTTGAACAAATGACCCGAATTACTGAATAAGCCTTAATTTGGGGATTTCCTTTGGAAAGACAAGACCCTTGTTTCTACTGTGAAGCTAATTGTAGGTGATTGCTATTCTACCAGTTCTATTGCCAGCAACAGGAGGAGAAAGAGAATCTGGCTATGGTAGAGCCCAAAGTTAGGTGAGAGAGGAAACACAGGCAGGAGCTACTGAATTGTTTTGGTCTCTAAATCCGCCTCTGTAAAACTAGTTTATCCTGAACTTTTCTATTGTGTAGATATGTGCAGGTCCTAAGAATTATAAGTTAACTATTGAGAAAATCATAACAATGTAGTCATAGATAAAGCTTTCACTTCATAGCTTCAGTTCAGACCTCCTCCCTTGGCTGGTATATGGGGTGGAGGTCACGTATGAGGGAGAGAGGCCCTCACTTATTAGAAGAGTTGGATCCAAATTCCAGCTTGGCAGATAGTCTCTGAGCAGGTTACTCACTCCTCGAACTTCATTTGGTCTCCCGGCAAAACGCAATTAGGTGAGATCCATGATTGTAAGAACTGAATGAGATGGCATACACGAAACATTTATTAGAACACCTGGCATAGAACAGAAGCTCAGTCAACAGGGGCTGTATGCCAGCCTGTACTGTGCCAGGAACAACGCACCAACTGCACGGCTGTGTGGACTGTGACATCAGCAGTTCCAATATCTGTTAATTGTGCAAGTACTATACATGGGACCTTGTCTAAGGGTTTACAAGATAAAAGAAAATTTCTATTTTATTTGTGAAGTGAGAGAAGAGCCCCGGCGGGTAAAGAAATTTACTCTACAGGCTGTCAGCTGGTAAACGGCAAGACCCACTGACTCAGAGTCTTGTGACAAATGAAGCTCAGCTTGTCACCTCTGCATTGAAATGTCTCCATACATAAATTTGTTCTTATATATTAGAAACAAGAATTATAAGATTGAAGAAATGAACATTTTTATTCTCTAAAGTGTGTTTCCAGGAAAGGAAAACCAAACTTACTCACTCCTATTAAATTGAAAATCAGGCAAAGTGTGGAGTATATTTAAAAAAAAAAGCTGCAGCATTGACAGCCAAACATTACTTCGATAAAACTGAGGTAAACTTTTCCCCCACACAGTTTCTATTGTCTTCCTAAAAGAAGAGGGACAGACGTGGGGAACCCACATTTGAAAAAAAAAATCTATCTCTTTAACACCTTTATTCCCAGGTAAATTTTTCTTTGTCTCTGTGGTTTAAGACAGTCTTACTTTGTTACCCTGGCTGACCTGAAATTCTCTGTGTAGCCCAGGCTGGCCTAAAACTCCTGACCCTCCGGCCTTAGCTCCTTGAGGGTTGGAATTACAACAGTGTGCCACAATGCCTGGCATCCCAATTAATCTTAATATTTAAAGGGATCTTTTCAATAATTAAATCAGCCATTATGAAAAAGCCATTATGATACAACGCTTTTACATTTGCCATGGTTTTCATGCCTAGCAGACTTGAAGGCTTTCATGAAGGAAATGGTAATTTATTGGCAAAGAGTTCATTTATGTTGTGTGTTCATCAATATTTGATACTTTCACTTAGGAAGGCAAAGTGACCCATACATCATTTGCCTAGTGTGATTCTGTAACTTCCAGCATACCCAAAAGGCATCTTTCTCCCCTCAGATGTCCTCTCTCACCCCAGCCTTGTTTTGCTGGTGAGCCGTGCCAACCAGAACTGCAATTGAATGCAATTTCTCGTCCATTTCACTGATTACAACTATTTAGTGCGTTCTCAAAGAACGATGATTACAACGTGCTGGTTCTTAATGCTTAATTTATTTACATGCCTGCCTGCCACAGTGTCATCTACCCCATCTCCCAGACGATGGCATAAAATCATTGAAAAATGATAGGCAATAAACACGGCTATTTTACGCATTCTTCGGTAGAGAATAACACCCACTGTCACTCCTAACATTGGCTGACCCATGTTCCATTGCTGTTAAAGCCAGCCATAATGAAGGCGATGGAGCCATAAAGCTTCTTTATTGCTACTTTGTTCTGACAATGCTTGCACAATAACAGACTTTTTAAAAATAAAAGCCTGGCCAAATTGGTATTTTTTTGTGTTGGTATCTGAAGTCAAAACTACATACCTCCTTTTTCTCTCTTTCCTTTCTTTTCTGTTTTTTTCTTGTCTCCGTCCATCTGTCTGTCTGTCTGTCTCAAGGAATGTCATATTAGTTGGAAGAAAGAGTGAATTTTGGAACGGTGACTGCACTGTGATTGTGTCTCCTGTTGTTACCCAGGCGAGGTTGTTCACATTAAGCCAAATAAAGGCCACATTTGCACTTAGGAGAAGTGCTAGCAATTTCTGCACATCTTTGGTAACTCTTATTTCAGTGATAACCTGAAAAGTTACCTGAACGCGTCTACCAAGCCTGCTCTTCACGTCATCCAAATCGGGAGGGGGGGAAAACAAGGAAGGCTTCCCAACCCCCCAAATTGTCAAAAGTCTTAACTCAGCAGTAAGGACCTCGTACTTCCTGTTTGGAGGTTAGAGTAGGAATGAGATGACAAGGCTAGAAGGAGCAGAATGGGTGCTTTCTTTCCCAACAAAATAGCAGAAGGGAGCTGGTGCCAGCAGGCAGAACATATTAGCCCCCAACCTAGAATGCAGTATGCATTAATGAGCTCTCCACACTACTTCTTATACAAACAGCCTTCCACACCCTTCATTAAAAATAAATAAACAAGTAGCAGCACCTGTTAGTTAATTTTCCTTTAAAAAAAATTCAGCCAAACTAAAACCCAGAAGCACCAAGCTCTTTCAAACTCACCTCATGTTTTAAGTAAGAACTAAATGTGTTCCTTCAAGGAGGTTGTGAAGGACCACCACAAAAGAACTGTTTATACTGCAGCTACTGAAATGTCTAATGATGTTTGGCTTCAGAAAGCTTGCTGAGTGAAAAACTCACAAGGTAGCAGAGCATCCCACCCCTACCCCATGGTCTCCTTATAAAACACAATCATCGTGGCTACTTCCCAGGCTTATTTCTGCAAAGAGCTAGAGTACAATGACTTTTGGAAGTTAAACCACACGCAGATGCACAGAGCAGCCCTTGTTTTATGAGAATTGCACTTTCTTTTCTTGGCCTTGGGAGGATTTAGACCCAGTGCCAGGTAGCTGTGCTTTCAGTTGTGGAGAAATGCACTCAGCTTCCTGTTCTCCACTGTTCTGAAAAATGGATAATAGACACTGCTTCATCATAAGAAGCTCCCATCTCTTGATGGTTTTGCCTGAAACCAAGAACCCAGTTGTCTCTGGAACAATACAAAGTAATATTGTAGATTCGGTTACTGGAATTAAGGGGTCTCCTCATGGTCACCAGTTAATACAGGAAAAATTGGGATTCCCTCTTAGGGTCCTTAGTCTCATTAATAAAATAATTTAAGAGTGGACTCAAATGGAAACTCAAGGACAATTTTATTAGAGTTCTAAGGGAAAGCTAAGGTCAGGGAAGCTGCAAATCTCAGCAGGTGCCTGGAGAGGAGAGGGGCAGAGAAAGATAAAAAGCTGGCCTGGAGGTTGGATGAATGTCGGACAAGCAGCCACCTGGTAGAGGAGGCTGTAGACAAAGAGCAAGGAAGCCCAAGATGCGGAAAAACCAAGGTGCTGAGGAAAGAGTGATTAGAAAAGAGGTAGAAAGAAGAAAAGGAGAAAGTGTTGTGAGTAACTCAGCAAGTGGGCAGACTTCTGCAGCTGCGTGACTGAGAGAAGGAAAAGTACAGCATCACATGAAAGGACGAGCTGCTCCACCCATCTCTTTAGCGTGGCTTAAGGAGAGCCTGCTTATTATGTAGGGGTGGCCTTTTATCTAGATGACTACTTGAGCCCAGCTGAAATGTTAGATCTTCCTCTAAGCCAGAGATTTTTATTCTTTGGACCAAAAGAGATGTTTCTACCGGTACAACATTTTGTCTAAGACAGAATTACTCAACCAGAAAAAGGCAGAGGGGGAAGGGTGGCATGGGCCTTACAGGTCCTCTAGAGAGAGAAAAGAAGCCTGGATGGAGTGATTAGCGGAGGTCAGAGAGCACAGTTCCAGACCCTTGGCCTCAGTTGCCTGACATTTTTCTCATCACTCATTCATAACCCGTAGGGTAGTGGGAATTCGCTCTGCCCATGACCTTGGGCTATCTGGCCTGATAGAGGCGGTGCTTCTTATCTGCCTACATGACTGCTTAAAAGGGAGGAGAAAGGGGGTTGTGCTCTCTTGGGTGGTGAAGACCGGATCATGTGGCATGAAGCAGCGTGTGATCGGTCCCCAGCTTTCCACGGACTGTGCAACTGGATTTACCTTATCCTGTATCAGTGAGTCTGTTTTCCCCATAGAACCCCTTAATAAATTTGTATATATGCCATTGAGGCTCTCATTACACCTTAGTTTATCTTTCATATGTGCCAATTAAAGAAGTGATCAGTTCCCACCCAACCTTGGGCACAGTAGTGTCCAGCTCACCTATAATTGTATGCGTATTACTGGGGGCGTGGCTACAAATTTGAAGTACCTGGTATATTGGAAAGACTGGTGGTATCTCCAAAGTTAAATCCGTGACTGAATTCCTAGAACCTGCAACTGTGAACTTACTCAATGAAAACTTCTCTGTGTAGACGCTGTTAAGTTCTTCAAATATAATATTCCTGGAATTTCCAATGGGCCCTAAGTCCAGTGATGCTCCTTCTCGGAAACACACAAAGGAGACCACACACTGAGAAGATGCTGCCAACACAGAGGGAGAAAGGAGATTGGAGGGGTGTGGCTACAAGCCAAGGACTCCCAGGTTCTAGAACCTGGAAGCAATGGAGGACTCTGTTCTGTTGCCTCCAGAGAGTGTCACCATGTCACCAGCTTGACTTCAGAGGTCTGACTGCTAGAGCTGAGTGAATAAATTCCTTCTTTTCAGCTGCCCAGTGTGTGTCCATGTGGCAGCAGCTCTAGGAACTGAACAGAAATGGGGTCACTGTGATGCTCCTAGTCCAGGCTTCACGCCAGAGTGATGAAATGACATGTTGTGCAGGTAGAATATAGATAGAGATAATTTCCAAAACCATTTCTGGGTGACTCAATGTACATAAAGGCCGTGAACCATTGATATCAGGACTCAGTCCATAGGCTATTATTCAAACTTATTAGCTGAAATTGCTTTCATCAAATGCTAAGTCAAGCCCTAGTTAGGACAATTCTTCCCTTGTGAGTCTGTCACTATGGTTTTTCTGATGGAAGAATGGCTGGAGGTTCTGAGTCACCACAGTGGTGACTTCATAAAATCACACTGCAGTGGGAATAACAGAAAGGATTATTATGCAGTCAGTGCCCAGATATGCAGGTACTGGATATAAAATGATAATCAGGCAAACCTGGTCCCTGCCTGTGAAATTTACAGTCTAGAAAGAATACAAATATGTTCCTAGACAGTAGAGCAGCGAGCCATTGGTAAAGTACCAAGGGCACAGTGAACATGCATGAGGCAGGGACTGGCCCTGAGTTGGCATATGAGCAGAGGCCAAGAAGAAGTGACGCCTCATCCAGGACACAGAACAACTTTATCAAAGTGACTTTGCATGTGAAGGATCACGGGACATGGAAAAGAAACAATGGATGAATTCTCAGTGTAGGGGTGAACAAATTATCTGCATTCTTCCCATTTGTCCTAAAACTCCTGACGATAGTTATGTCCTCCTACATCATTATAGCCTCACATATTCACTTATGCTTTCTCTATGGCTGCTTTGGCAACACAAGGCAAAGAGGGGGGAGGATTGTTACAGAGGCCATTTAACCTATAAAGCCTGGAAAAGTATTTTCCATCTGGCCATTTGCAGTGTCTTGACGCTTGATCTAGAGTCAAAGGCATGAGCTCACTGTCTACAGAGAGAAGCAACTGGGAGAGAGCTCTGTGAGCAGATGTGAAAGTGAGGTTGGGCTAACTTGAGAAAAGGTCAAGGCATGGATTTTATAGAGTGTGAAAACCAGGAGGCAAAGATGGGTCATATCAGTAAAGACTCTCCAGAGAAACAAAACAAAACCAACAGTGTGTGTGTGTGTGTGTGTGTGTGTGTGTGTGTGTGTGTGTGTGTGTGTGTGTGTGTGTGTGCAGGTCATATATGCACTTATGTATAAACTATATATTTATATGTGTATATAAACCAATTTATATATTTATACATTATGTATCTATGTATACAACTTCACTATAAGGAATTAAGCTGGGTGGCCATAGAGGTTAGGAAGTCTTGATATCTGCAGTCAGCAAGCTGGGAGAGTCAAGAGGGAGATGGTTTTCTCCAGTCTGAAACCTGAGACGCAAGAGAGCTGGGGCATAATCTGCAACCCAAGCCCTAGTCTGAAAGCAGGAGCCTAATTCCTGACCCAAGGTAGTCAGGGAGAAAGAGAACATTTTTCATGTGTTCAGAGTGCTTGTTTCCTTCCGGCACTCAGGAAACTGGATGGTGCCACACTCCCTTTGAAGAGGGCAACTTTACTCGGGGCTTCTCATCTGGACCTTAATCTCACACAGAAACGCACTCTCAGACAGATTCGAATACAGGTTATATAGCCGACGAAGCTCTGGACTGGAGTTTAAATTGGGATTGGTCCAGTGCTAGAGCCCGAGCTACCCATGCTGAGCCATGCTAGTGATACCCAGGTGGGGCACAGTTGTGTGAGGACAGTCTGGGAATTTGAGACAAGTCCAAATCTGATCGAGAACTTGGAACTTTTTCTTCAGTCTTGTATCCAGGTTAAGTGAACAGGACTTGTGGAATGAACAGATTACTTAGAGAGAAATAGAAGCCTAGAGAGATGCAGGGAAGCAAGTAGAGGCTGGAAGTGTGGTTCATGTCTTCTTTTATCTTTCTTCTCCTTCTCCTTCTCCTTCTCTTTCTTCTTCCTCCTTCTCTTTCTCACTTCCTTCTTTCTTCTTTTCCTCCTTGACCTTCTCTTCTTCTTGTTGTGTTAGTTTAAACTTATTTATTTTTGTTTTATGTCTCCAAGTGTTTCTCCTGCATATACGTATGTGCACCCCAGGTGTGCCTGGTGCCCATAATGGCCAAATAAAGCCACAGGACCTCCTGGAACTGGGTTTTCAGATGGTTAGAAGCCATAACGTGGGTACTGAGAACCCAACTCGGTCCTCGTATTTATTCTTAGTTGCAGGGTTCGTTTCCTCCTGGCTGAAGCAAGGATAGAAGATAGAAGGATGGTATGGGACTCCATTGTCCTTGGCACAAGTGTAGGTTTAGAGGAAATGGGAATGGAGAGGTGAATGGTGAGGTTGTTGCTAGTGTCGTTCAGAGAGAGCCCTCATTGAGAATATACCAAATTGAGAGACTGCTTGGATATTCATCAGGACCACGATTTTAACAGTGTGGTTGGAGCAAGTCATCAGAGGTTTATGTGTCTTCTGCATAAACCTCCCTCTTTCCTTTTCCCTCCGTCTCTGTCTTTCTGTCTTGTTTTCCGTCTCTGTCTTTTTCTCTCTCTCTCAAAAGTGCACAGATTTCTGCATCTATTTAAATTGGATTTCAACCAGCTGGAGATTTGTCAGTAAATGGGGTCATAATAAATAAAGCACTTCAGACTTTCCTGGAGTTGAAGGGGCTATTTCATCACCATTCTTTCATCAGAGGCAATCTCCCGTAAGCCTTTTTGATGAGTTTTGTGAAAACAAAATCCATGTGGACTAGAATTTCTCAAACTTAGTTTCAGGTTAAAATTAAAGATAAACATTTACTGATAGTTGATGTCTTGAAAAAAAAAGTTTTAAAGAAAAATCCTTTCAAAGTCTTCCATAACTGGAGATAATCAGCATGGCTGCTGAAATTCAAACTTTTATGCATTAATCGGCCCTGAACCCCCCTGAAGCGACCTACCTGACAAAAATGAACTCCAGAGTACAATTCAAGCAATCCAGTTGGTGAAGTTGTTCAGCATCAGCAAATCGAGTGTGCAAATCATATGGCAGGTGTCATATACAGTGGTTGAGGTATCCAGATAGGAGATGTAACAACGGTCACCTCTGTGTCCCCCATCATCCCAGTGGAAAGGAACAAGGAAGATGACTATTTTCATAGTTCTGTAGACACACTCCACTGAGTTTAAGACTGACATGTCAATTGCATTAAGAAAAGGTTGTGACTTACTTTTAATTAACTCACCAATGTGCATAGTTAAATAAATTCAAAAGAGGATGTTTACTCTTGCAGAAGGGACCCTGGGGTGAGAAACCAAAATAATATATGATTTTTTTTTTCTTTTTCTTTTTTTTTTTGGTTTTTCGAGACAGGGTTTCTCTGTGGAGCTTTGCGCCTTTCCAGGAACTCACTTGGTAGTCCAGGCTGGCCTCGAACTCACAGAGATCCGCCTGGCTCTGCCTCCCGAGTGCTGGGATTAAAGGCGTGCGCCACCACCGCGATTTTTTTTAAGGGAGGATTGATAATAAAGGTAGAAGATCTAAACGGGTCAGAGTGGGAAAATCATGGTTTTGAAATTTCCCTCCCGGGTGGTAGAGGGCAAAATTGATGCACATGCTTCTGAGATGAGACCCATTTCAAAAAGTTTGAAGGCCATTTACACTGTTTCTTTTACCCAATCAGTTAACAATAGAAAGTATTTTCATCTTCTCTGCCATTAAAAAAACAATGCGATGGTCCACACTGAACTGGTAACAGACAATGCTGTCGTCACCACGTGAGATCAGCCATGAGCTGGGGAAGCGGTCCATCGCTTGCTACAGCCTTTTGTCCTGCTGGCACCTAGTACAAACTTACCAAGAACTGACGCCATCCCTTAGGCACTGTGTGGGGAAACTGCGAAGGCTGAAAAGTTATAAAAGTGCACCACGCAAAAATTACATTCGCTGGAGAGATGGCGCAGAGGTTAAGAGTACTGGCTGTTCTTCCAGAGGTCCTGAGTTCAATTCCCAGCAACCACATGGTGGCTCACAACCATCTGTAATGAGATCTGGTGCCCTCTTCTGGCCTGCAGGTGTACATGCAGGCAGAACACTGTATACATAATAAAAAAATAAATCTTAAAAAAAAATTACATTCTTCAGCATAAATTACAATAATTAAAAAAAAATCTGGCCTGAAACAAAAGACAGGAAAATAAAAGGAGAATTTCCTTCTGCTGGAAGGAAACATGTCCTAAGGACTTTCAGACCTGACTAGTGAGCAGCAGTAGTTTATTTCTCCTTACATTGTCCAGAACTTACACAGAAAAGCAAATCAACCCAATACTGAACACACCTTATCTGAATCGGAGAGGGCAATGTAGTGCCAGGAACATAATGACCTTGGAGAAGGCTTTCAGCTTTGTGAGCATGCCAGTTAGCGGTCACCATTTGTCCTAAAGTCACAGCCCATGAACCAGGCCATAGTCAGCAGAAATGTTCCCGCTCGAGTCCAATTTGGGCATCCTACAGTTTCCATGTACACGAAGAAAAAGTTCTGGTTTCTATGCTGGCTTTTTCCTCAGAAAAGGCCTCTTGAGATCCTCCCACCTTCTAACAGTGTTTAGAAAGTTGGATGGCAGCCACTGACCTGATTGGGGAGTTTTGCTTTTCCAACAATTCCCATTTCTTCTTTGGGCCTTGTATGCAGGCTGAACTCTGTTTAGCATGCTGGCCTCCACAGCGCCACCAACTTGGTGATGGACATCTTGTTCGTTTGCTTCTTTGTTTCTGTGTCCACTATCCCTGAGTCCTGTCATGGAATATTCTAGGTCTAATGGAGCGTTGTGCCCCTCAATGTTTTTATTTTTAACAGATTACATAATTTTTAAATCCAAACTGAATTTGTAGTCCCAGGCAGAGATTGTGTCTTGAGCTATGAAGCAGCCACACAAATTTGAAGTTCATTCCCTTTGTTAGACCTGGGGCAGTTTTAGACTATACAAAAACAGAACAAAATTTGACCCAGAATTATTCACAAATTGACCAATTCAATAAATTATTTTACCTCATCAGAGGCAAAGTGGAAAGAAAGAAAGAAAGAAAGAAAGAAAGAAAGAAAGAAAGAAAGAAAGAAGGAAGGAAGGAAGAAAGAAAGAGAGAGAGAGAGAGAGAGAGAGAGAGAGAGAGAGAAAGAAAGAAAGAAAGAAAGAAAGAAAGAAAGAAAGAAAGAAAGGAAGGAAGGAAGGAAGGAAGGAAGGAAGGAAGGAAGGAAGGAAGAAAGAAAGAAAGAAAGAAAGAAAGAAAGAAAGAAAGAAAGAGAGAGAGGAAGATGAAAAGAATCCACACCACTCACTCATGGAAGCCTGAAGAAGGGATGAGTGTTTCAGAAGCACCTTTCATACTGCTTTTTAGCCAAAATCCAATTCGCTTCCTCATGGGTGACACAGAAGGAAGTTGCCACAGGTCAAACATTTGGTAAAATGTCATCCTGTCTTTTAGCAGGAAAGAGTGTGCACAGGAGCAGTGTAAATAATTGATAATAGTATTTTGGGCAATTTTCCAACTTATGCTTTCTTCTTTAAGCAAAAGTAAAAACAAATAACAACCCCGAGGGCAACCTGTGGAGATCAACTACAAGTGTGAAACTCACCTTTCCTGGGAAATGTAGAACCCAATTGTCATCCCAGCTTGAGTTTCGATGAGATGTGTGCTGGCATGTGGACTGGGAAACATACTTCCCAAACTGAAGAGCTAGAGTGGAAAGCCTCTAACTTTAGTACTTACCAGAACTATCCAAAGTTGAAAGAAAAGGAAGCCTAGGAGGATGTAACAGATTCATACATTCCCTGCTTGACCTTCTGGAGTGGCTGCTAGTCACACATCTCACTGGAAGGTCATCCACGATGCAGCAGTAACCTAGTGGAGCCTGGGCATCTATGAAGTTAGCAACTTGTAGAGAGAGGCAGTCCAGGGCAGTGCTTTAGTGAAACTGGGCCAATTGTGGATCTTTCACTTCTTAGTACTTTAATGACTTGAGGTAGGTTATTAAGTGCCTCTGTGCTCAGTTCCCTCATACATAAAACACCAAGACTCAACTCACTGAGGTTTCTTTTGTTGTTATTTGCTTTTCTATGTGTACGGGTGTTTCACCTGTATCTAAGTTAAGTAGACTGTGTGCGTACCTGGTCCCCACAGAACTCATAAAAGTACTGGATCCTCCGGAAGTGGAGTTACAGATAATTGTTAACTTCCCACTCAAGGTCTTCTGCAAAAGTACAAATGCTCTCAACCACTGAGACATCTCTCTAGGCCCTCATTACATTTCTATTAAGCAAAATGAAACAGTCTATATGGTCCTTAAAACAGTGTCTGTCACCTCATAAGTCCTGTGCACAACTGTTCTAATGAGTTAAGCTGAATCTGGAGGTGATTAGGATGGGCTAGAAAGAGGTGAGAGGGCTGGTATTCAAGCACTGACTGCATATTGTGCTGGTTTCCTTGTCCTCTTATTACCAATGACTACTGCCAACTCTGTGTAACTTGGTATCTGTAAGCTGTAGACTTATCTTTTATAAACGGGAGCTGATACAGCCAACTTCATCTCACTGCACGCTAGTTTTATGGATGTTATACCAGACGCCTGACAGAAACAAGGGTGGTGAGAAAGGATTTGTTTGGGTTCATGGAGTCAGCAATTCAGTCCTTCATGTCCAGCTCCTATATTTCAGGGTCCATGGTAAGGCGGTGTAGGGTAGTGACAGTGTAGGGTAGTGACTGACAGTGTAGGGTAGTGACTGACGGTGTAGGGTAGTGACTGACGGTGTAGGGTAGTGACTGACACAGTGTAGGGTAGTGACTGACGGTGTAGGGTAGTGACTGACAGTGTAGGGTAATGATTGACAGTGTAGGGTAGTGATTGACAGTGTAGGGTAGTGACTGACGGTGTAGGGTAGTGACAGTGTAGGATAGTGATGATGTAGGGAAGTGACAGTTGAGGTTATTCACCTCATGATTGACAGGAAATGGTAAGATAGTGAGGGATTAGGGACAAGATTCTTCCTCTGTGGATGTGCCTCAGTGAACTTAGGCCCCACCCCCTTAGCTTTGTAGAACTTCCCAAAATAGCGCCACCATCTGGGACCAAGCCTCTGGCACAAGGACACATCCCACTAAAACAGTTGTCTAGAGGATTAAACAGAGGAAATGAATTTCAAAGTCCTGATTGTGATAAGATCTCAACCCACATTTGTGTTCCTTCTCACTTTCTTTGATATCCCACCTCCAGTATTCACACTTTCTCACAGTAAGTCTGTTCCCCAAAGCATGAACTATCCCTTCACTTAAAAAGGTGTACTTAATAGATAATTGAGGTGGTCCACCAACTAATGTGGCTGACGAGCAAGTGAGGGTTTGGGAAGTGCATCAGACCACCTGAGCTTTTGAAATCTTAGTCTAGAGAGCAACTTCTCTAGTGTGCATTCAACCACAAGGTTCCTTGTGCAAGCCCCACGCCAGCGGTTAATGCTAGCTAGAAGTTACAACAGTAAAGCAAACAGAAAAAAAAGCTCATCCTTAGCTATAACGCAAAATCCTTGTGTTCTGTGCTGGAAAATGAACGGGTCAAATGTTACAGGAGGTGGGAATAGTGTGTAAGGACCCATCTAGTTTTCCTGTATGCAGAAACCTCCAGGCAGAGCCAGTTGCTGGTCTGGTCTTTGAGTCTGGGAAGGGTTTAGATTGGTTGGGAAATGCAGGCATTCTAAGACAGTAGTCTGTATGATGAGTTGTGCTATGTTTCCTTCATATTTCATAAACCAGAAGCCCGATCCCTCAGCATGTAAGAATAACAGCACACAGAAACACTATCTTCCAGTATCAAAGAATGAATCTGCATTAGGAAATAGAGGATAATTAAATAAAATGAAGTCATTAGTGTGGGCCCTAATCCAACAAAACCTGCATCCTAATAAAAAAAAAAGTCGGGATACAGACATGTAGAAGGAAGATCATTGAAAGACACAAACAGAAGTCAACTACCTCTGAATAGAGAAGAAAATTCCAGAAGAAACCAGCCATGCTGATGCCTCTACTCCAGCTGCAGAACCATGAAAAATAAATGTCTATTGTTTAAGCAGGGGCTGCTTAAGCTTTTTCAACTGTGGTCCTTTTTATCCAAGATGTTTTAATGTAAAGTCAGGTATATAAGTAAAGCTTTATAATATAGAAATATAGTATAAATATATAAATCAAAGATTTACTGACAAATTATGAAGAAATATATTTAAAGTAATTCTTTGGTAGATATAACATTTTACTATTTACTAAAGACAATAGCAAATTAAATCTTGGGTAAATATTTGAGACTGTAGGACTTAGAATACCTTCAGTCTTTTTCAGAGTTGATAGATATTTTGATTTTATGATTGTCAATGCTGGGAATGCCACTTTACATAAATATGAAACATAAAATGACATGGCAGAAGTATATTTAGAGCTATTTCAGAAAATCCTAATCCCAATCCACAGCTCAAGGAGCCACTTTAAAAAGCAAACGTTTTAACACAATACAGTCCAAAGACTTTGATATATGCTGAGGACCGATAATAAGGAAAGGCTAAAAATCCATTTTCCATAATCAAACCATTATGTTTTCAGAAAAGCCAAAAAATGTATGTAAAATAAACACAATAGTCTTGAGCATGACCTGAAGTGTCTCAGGCATCATTCCTTGGCTAAGTGCAGGTGGTGTGTTTAGAGCCACGATTTCAGTGAAGCCACGTGACACAACATAGGGAATGGCTGCCAGAAACAACCCAGTTCGTTGTGCATTTGATTTTGAATCAACTTTTAGCTTTGTGCATTCAGAACCCCTTTACCGTTGCGAGCTTTTTTTTGTGTGACCTCTATCTGATCATAGCTTAAAAAGTTGGAGTTTAAGCAAGTGTTTGCTGTGGCAGCCCGAGCAGGCTAAGGTCGCCATCAACAAAGGGTAGAAATGCAGTGGGAAATATATTCAAGGGAGTCACAAGCTCTTCTGGGAGGGGTTAGGTAAGACAGCCAGAGATAATTGCAAAAATGTCTAAGCAAATGAACAAGGATCCTACTGAACCTAAGCTAGAAACCTGGATTACATATACTGGACTGAAAGCCATCGACATGTTCAAGAGAGTGACATCGTCTTATCTTCCCATGGGGCCATGATGCTGGTGGTGGTTGGTTAGGAGAGGAGAAACCTAGAAGGATGGGGTGTTTGGAGGCTTCTTCTGCATCACTAGTAAGCAGTAAGTCATTATGTAGCTCAGGGGAAGATGGAGGCCAAAAGCATAGAAGAGGTGTTGCATGAAGAATCAGAGTGTGGTGTCTGAGTGTGGTGAGGAGTGCCAGAGGTGTGAAGAGAGAACGTCTAAGGAGGGAACTTACCAGTCAATCAGGGCAAAGTGAATGAATTCAAATGTGTACCGTAAAGTATAAAATAGACATGAGACTTTCTGGGCTGCTGTTCAGTTGTTGGGAAATGATTAAATCTGAAAGAGCAGAATTGATTGCCACTGTATCAGCACGTGGTACGGGTAGAAACCAAAGCATCACCACAATTGGATAGTCATTATCACTAAAGGCTCCTGGGCACACAGCAGAGACAGCAGCACTCCAAGCTGAAGACGTTACAGGAGGGGCACAGGAAGCCCATTTGTTGATGAGCATCCAAAGATGGGCATCAACAGAAAACATGGAGTCAGGAGTCACAAAGAAATGCTGTCCGCGTGACATGAACATCAGAGCTGTGTATGATTCTAATAGGGAGGTAATATTCCCTTAATTGTGGCCCTTATTTGAATCTTAATGTTGACCTTACCACTGATTTAAATTGGCTTTACAAGTGGCAACAGAGGATCATACACACCGTGGTGAAACAAGTAAAGAATGAGAAATTCAATGTTTTAAAATTAAGATTTATTTTTAATAAATGTTTACTCATTTGGGGGAATTTTACATATTCACCGATGTATTTTGATCATAGCTGCCTCATTTCCTTCCCCTAACTCCTTCCAGACCCATTCTCTATCTCCCTACATCCTTTCAATTTTGCGTTTTCTTTTTACTTTTATTTTTTATTTTTTCTGTGACCTACAGAGTCCAATTTGTGCATCCCATGTACTCATGCATGTGGGGCCATCCACTGTAGAATGCCTGACCTCCAAGTGGGGGGGGTCACACCCTTACAGAAAACGGACTTTCTCCCCCAGAAACCACCAGCTGCCAATAGCTCCTCACCAGCCGCCAACACTCTCCATGTTGGAATATTCTTACTCATATGTGGATCCTTGCATCAAACCATCAGATCTGGGTGTTTAACTTGGGGTATCCATAAAATTCCAGGGCACTAGAAAGCGGCTATTGGCTTCAGGGGGAAGATCTTAAGAGAGAGGGGAGAGTAGGACAGTGGTGATATGGAAGGGAGAAGGGGAATAATGGGGAGGGGTTTAAGAAGGAAAATGGATAGAGATGAGATAGGATGGTAGAGGAGGAGAGAGGGATTGATAACTTTTGAAAACACTTTATGGTGACCTGCAGATTGCCAAATTAAAAGCCCAATGCCAACTGTGGGATGTCTCTCCTCCAGGTGTTACTCAAGGTGTTCTAGAGACCAACCCCCCAAACAATATAGACTATTGACATCACTCTTGATTTCCTAAAATAGTGTTTTAAGATTGATTTTGTTATTATCCATTTAAATTATGTATGTACGTGTGTTTGGGGGGAGGGGTGTGTGCACATCTGTGCAGGTGTGCATGGAGGCAATGGGAGCATAGATCTCTCTGAAGCTTGAGTTGCAGCTGGAGAGCCATCAGATGTGGGTTTTGGGAACCAGGTTCAGGGCCTCTGCAAGAGCAATAAGCATTCTTAACCACTGAGTCGTTTCTCCAGCCTCTCAACTTACTTTTAAAATCTACTTAATTTTGGCATCATTCACAGAAGATAAAATGTATGTGGTTCTGGATATCACTTTGTGAGTTTTGATAATTAGTATTATAATACAGACAGAGTCAAAATGTAGAACACCTTTTACCATCTTCTGGAATATAGTTGTTTTCTTTTCCACTCAGTATCCATCCTCAAACCCCAGGAGGCTTGGAACATCATTGATCTACTTTCCCATTTTTATCAGACTCATTGTCTTTAGCATTTCATATAAATTAAATCAAATAATATAGATTCTTGCATATTCATGTACCTTTAAAAATAACAAAAATATACTTGAGATTCATCTGCTTTGGAATTATTGTTTCCTGCATAGTGGTCTTTATTGTATGTCCCTCTTATTTTACTGAATATATATATATATTCACCTGGTCAGAGACATGAGTTATTTCCAACATTTTGCTATCTTGAATAAAAATTTGACAGCTCACAATCATCTGTAACTCTTGTCCTAGAGAATTGTATACCTTCTTCTGACCTCCAAGGGTACCAGGCACATATTTGGTGCCTAGGCACACATAAAGAAAAAAAAAACATACACACATAAAATAAATAAATATAAAACATTTTCTCTTAATTTATAAAAAATGCAATATTTTTTTCAATTTAATCTCATAACTATTTAGTATTAGCACATTAAAGATATTCTATTTATCTCTATCTTCCAGAAATTCAGTGATCATGATTCCTGGTGAGTCTGCCTCTCAAGTGTTGGGATTAAAGGCATGTGTCACCACACCTGGCCCTTAAGAACATTTCTAATCCCACAAAAACATTTCTTTCACCTGGGCTCCTATTATGCATGTACTAGACTCCTTGTTTTCTTTTGAAGAATTACTATTTTTTTATGTGTATGGGTGTTCTGTCTGTACAGAGCACAGGCAGTGCTCATGGAGGCCAGAAGTGGGAGCCAGACCCTCTGGAACTGGGGTTAGATATGGTTGTTTGTCATTGTGTGGGTGTTGGGAACCGAACCCAGGTCCTCTGGAAGAGCTAATGCTCTTTACTGAGCCCTAGACTCCTTGATTTTAAAGGTTCTTTTTTTAAAGTTCTAGCTCTATCAACTATCTATCTTTTTAATTGTGTATTTAATTTGAGGGGAGTTTCTTTTTTTTATCAAGTTTCATGTTTATTGTTCTTTTTTTCCCCCCTGTAGTATCAGAAAATAAAATGGCTGCAAATCCTATCCAGCAATATTTTCATTTCGAACACGGTATTTTTCATTTCTATATCTTTTATTTGGCCTTTCTGTGTCTTCCATTTTCATCCAAGTTACAACAACAATTTTTTTCCCTCAAATTCTGGAGCATTTTTAGTGTCCTTGTTTGCCAATCTATCATCATCACACACGAGATCTGTTTGCACTGACTGATTATTTACAGGCCTCGCCATTTTTTTCGTTCCATGGTGGGAACTGGATTTTACATTGTTGAATGCCCTTTGTTTGTTTGGATGGCTGGTTCGGTTTTTGCAACTCCTTTAATGAGTGCTGTTGGCAGGCAGTCAAGCAGCTAAGCTGCCTGTGTGTTACTTTGATCCTTTGAGACTTGATTTTAAGGGTTTTTAATAGTGAATATACAGCTACCCTTTCCTAAAAGCAAGCTGTGCCTGTCCCTAGGCCTCTACACAACAGTCTGTGTGTTCATATGGCCATTCCATTCTGGCTGTGGGAACATAAGGAGCCCCGTCCCTCCGTGTGAACCCTAGAAGTGTTAGTTTGTCACTCTACAGAATTGCTTTTGCTCTGAGAGTTTTCCTTTGCTTATTGTAGAGGCTTTCATCTCACAGTGTGTAGACAGGTATTTTACTGAATACCGACTTCACCTCTATGATGCTTTTAGGACCCATTTTGCTCCATGCTTTCTGATATTCTGCTCCCAAAAACCTAGTTGCCTAAGCTTTCCCCAAACTTTGATCTCTGCTTCCTTTTCTTAGAGTTTCTGGTCTGGGACACTCTGCTCAGGTCCCCCTCCATGCCCTTAGGAAACACCCTTAGAGGAAAAATAAGGCTTACCTCTATCGCTTTCTTTATTAACAATGACAATCCTCTGCTGCTTTGTGGCTCAGCGTCTAAAAGCAGCTGTTTATATCCCATACTCACTTCTAATTTTTTCTGAAGAAAGAATGAATCTGAATCCTGATATCCTTTCATGGCCAGAAGCAGAAACTGTTCAACGTTTTTTCAATGCCAGGCAAATAACTAAATAAAACATTTAGGGTATTGCTCTGTAGAAGAACTATAGAATGGCATCCCTTTTCTTTCTAATAGAATCTAGGTTTTATAAAGAAGCCGTGAGTATGAGACACAGGGCCTCCTAGGCTTCAGGTTGACTATGCTCACATCACGGCATTTAAAGAGATGGAAACCGTCCTTGTTAATAAACACTACTGTTAAGAGTCAGAGCTTGGGCTGTCGGAGCACCAAGCCCTGGTCTGCCCGGCTGTGTCCCTCCCCTGCATCAGAACTGCAGGGAGACGAGATGGGTGGGGAGCTAGCCCATGAGGGGGAATAAAAGAGGGAGGTATTAAGGCTAAAGCAGAAACTATAGATGAAAGAGCACGGCCTGGCAGAACCACTGTGTGGGGGTGGGGGGATGGGAGGGGTGACTCAAGCTCCTCCATCTTAGCCCATCTGTCTAAAAGGATGTGTGTGCCCCTCCCCCTTTTTAAGTGCCCGCTTTGCATCCACCTGCCTCAATTTTTATTGATTCTCTTCCATTCTCGCCTTGCCGAAAGTTTGCAGCTTTTCTCCTGCCGCTCCGGAGGAGTCTGGTTTGTGAGGCTATGTCCCGGATCTCATTAATCTCCTCTGACTTCCTGTCACTCAACTTTGCCCCTGCAGGTTTTCTCTGGGATTTTTTTCCATCTCTTCTGTTGCTATTATGAAATAGGCCTTTGGTCTCTGGGGTTTCTAGCCATCCAGTTTTAAGCAAAGTTTTGCGATTCCTATTATTAAAATAATCCTTCCTTGATCGTCAACTGCTTCCTAAGCGTGAGCCAGCTTCCTCACCTACATTTCTGCCTCGGTTTCCCCGAGCATAGAACCCATCGGCCTTTGCTGCAGAGTCCTGCAATGGCAGCCCCTCTCCTGCCCGGACTTCGGAGCTAGCCACAACACACAAGGAGCATGTAATAACCACCTTGGAGATCTCTTGCTATTCAAACCAAATGCCTTATCATCAGCCCTACTTGGATTTAATTTAGCTTCTTATTTGGAGGGCTTGATTGATCATTGAAACCTTTTATTTGCGACAGTTCTCTCTCTCTCCTTTATGTCTCAATACGTACCTCCACTGGACTTTGGCCACTGGATGTTACTTCCCATTTTATTTCTTTCTGAGTGCTCAGTGCCGTTGAAGAATTTGGGTCTTGAAGGGTCATATCTTGCGTGCCCACATTAGTGGACTCCAAGTGGCTGGCTCCCTGAAAGACTGGTGGATAAAGGATCTGAGAGCTTGCTATCAGTTAGCAATGACGCCCATGCTGATGGAATGGGAGTGTAGTGACACAGATCTCAGTCTCCGTGAATCGTGGAGACTTCTCGCTGACTGTGCCAGTTTGGATCGCTGGATCTATATTTACCACAGGTGTGCGTATCTGTTTTATACATTTTTCCCTGTCTTAATGACTTTACCTTCTTGGTTATTTCCTTCTCCTGACCCTGCCAGGAGATGTCTGCTGTGACAGCTTCTAACCAGATATCTGCTGTGTTATTTTTAGGTCCAGTCTCTCCCTTTCCTCTAAATATGCCCAGACTACACTGTCTTCTCCTGTTATCTTCCTACTGCTATTAAATTCTGATTTCTAAACTTAAATAACAGTGTTCTTCTGATTCTACACCAAGGACGAGAAACTCAACATGTTCCCTTAAAACAGGAATTTTAATTCCTATTTTTCAGAATTTTTTCCTCGCACCCTGCTCATAGTGTGCTTGTTCATCTGACAGGAATCTTATGTTCCAGACTTGCTGGCATCTTTCAAAAGGAGAGACGCTGCTTAAGGAAGGTTTTGTTATGCTTTGTCAAACACGAAAACATTTGTGCTTATTAACATTCTGCTGCTATTTTGGCATCTGCTGTCTGGGGCTAGCATGCTTGTTTAACACACAGTAGTGATGTGCACGGAGTCACCTCCTGATAATTACGTAGAGGCTCAGGATCAGAGCAGCAGGTAAGATGCTACAGGTTATCAAACCACCTCATTACAAGCCAACTGTCCATTTCTCTGTAAGTGCATGCAGGCAGGCTGGCAGTCTGCCACCAACCACCTTGCTGTCAGTCTGTGTGTTCACATGGGGCCCAATTTGCAGCCCTTTCCACACCCCTGGGGCACATTTATACACCCATAGGAGCTGTCTCTCTTTGAAAACTCCCACGTCATGGGAAAATGTCCATAAAACTACAGTGGGGGCATTGGAAATGGGAGCAGTCGACAGAAATTGAGCCGATTATAATAAGAATGATAATAGCATGAGTATCACGTGTTATGCATATACATGTGTATATGTACATGTACATATGTATGTGCACATATGATATTTCTTTATACCCCAGCTTTTATTAAGAGGCTGGGTTCTTTAGAATGCCAGTCATGGACACACCACTCTAGACACTTCCTAGAGAAAGGCAACAGCAGGAGGCAAGGTGAATATCCGCAAAGATGAATCAGGCTTTCCTCTGAGATTTGTGAACTGGATCTGATGAAAGGGAAAGTACTCGGAGGGGGAGAAATTGTCCATTCTGACCAGCAATTCTCACATTCTCATCCTTGGGAGGCTGACAGCTGGTACCCGGGAACAACACACTCTAGGCTTAATTGAGGTAGATATTTGTTGGTTTGTTTGTTTTTTAAAACTTGGTTTACTCATGTTAAATTTGGTTTTATTTCCCTTTTTTTGTAGAACTTCTCAGGTCTTTTAATGTGGTAATAAATACCCAGAGTCTAAGAGTGGGATAATTGGAGGGTATGTTTCTCAATTTTCTTGATTACAGATTATCTTTCTGGAGGCAACTCAAAGCTAATCTTGCAGAACAACTAGCCAAGGTCCTTTGGCTATGAGTTTCAGAAAACACATACTCATGGGATAACCTTGAGCAGACTATGAAGGAATGTGTAGAGTTGTAGAGGTAGCTTTACCAAAATAAAAGGTTCAGGACCCCACTACTTGAACCAGCAGGTCTTTGTTGTTTCCAAAAAGTTGTGGACATCGATAGGCAGGGAGGATCTAGGGGCTTTTAGGAGATGTTTGATGGACAGGCATGGGCTTTTTGCTGTTTTGGGGGGCTGCTCTGGAGATAAATAACTGCTTAGTGAGGTGTTGGAATAATGAGTGAGAAATTCTACATTTAGGGATGCTGACCACACTCATTCAAGTGTCTCTTACATTCCCAAGGATGGCAGAGAAGACAGTGAGATGTCAGGACCCTTTTTACATCAGGAAGGAAGGATCAAACCTTAGTGTCAAAGCTCAGCATTGCAGCTGGGTTCTCAACTTCCTTCTCGGGACCCTGACTATGTCAGTTACGCACTCACCCATCTTTTTGTTGTCGTATCACTTTTCTCTTCTAACCTATAATATATCTAAGTAGCCTCAGATTTACAGACTAACTCTGTACCGAACACTTTCTTTCTCCTACCCAATCTCAAAAAAGCATGTCCCCTCCCGCAACACTCTAGAGCAGGTGCCCTCCTGCACACTCTTTTTATCATACTTTCTCCTTACACTTTGACAAACCTGGTTTCGTTAAAAAAAAAAAAAAAAAGACTCCTCCACACGGGCAACATTTGTAATTTATCTTTCTGGTAAGAGTCAAATATCCTGAACATATGAAGAACATCTAGAAGTCAGTAATAAAGAGACAATCATCTAATTAAAATACAGGCCAAAGGGCTTGGAGAAGCAGCTTAGTTGGTAGAGTCATTTGCCCCACAAGCTTGAGGACCTGAGTTCAAGCCCCAGAACCAACATTAGATAAATAGATAGATAGATAGATAGATAGATAGATAGATAGATAGATAGATAGATAAAGTCAAACCTTATTGCAATACCAGTAGTGCAGAGTGAGCACCTCTCTAGGGTTTGTTAGCTAGCTAGCCTAGACTACTTGGTGAGTCCCAGGCCAGTGAGAGTCCTTATCTCGAAGCAAACAAACTAACACAAGCAACCAACCAAAACAAATGGTACAGGGCATGAAGAACCAAGTCCAAAGTGGTCCTCTAGCTTTCACATACATGTACAAGCCCCCCTACACACACACACACACACACACACACACACACACACACACACACACACACACACACACACTCACACACACACTCTCACACACACGCAGAGGGGCTTTGGGAACAGGACTGTATAGAACCTTGAAAGTCTGCTCTGTATCAGTTGCTCATGACCTTCCCTGTCTACTCTATCTTGTATTGCACTATCTCTCACTTCAGCACTGCCTGTCCATCCATTCCTCACTCCATTTTCTTTCATAGTAATTATGCATCTGGCATATGGCTCCCAGTTATGCATTGCTTACCAACGAGATGAGTTTTGAGATGTGTGTCATTAGGCAATTTCATTGTTGGGTGACTGCCATAGTATGTACTTACACACGCTCAGAAGGCTGAGTGTCACTAGGTGATGCTGTTTTATATGCAGTCTGACCATTAGCCACAGAATGTGACTGCCATTAATTCAGTACCTGTGTGTAGGGTACCTCTGTCAATTAGAATGGAAGTTCTGTGCAGGCTGGGGGGATTATCTGGGTTTCCTGGTCCTCTTGCTTTACCTCCAGTGCCTAGAACTAAGGATGGCATGATGTAGGCATCACTAAACATCTTGGGAGTGATAAATGACAGGTTACACGCTTAGAGAGAATGTGGGTATTCTTTGAGTGGGCTATTTTGTGTTCTTTCTTTTTTAACTTCCCTTCTGATGAGACAGGCATTCAAGACCCTTGTCTTACAAGAAAGTCAAACCAAGGACTGAGTGACCTGGGGAGTCATATGAGTGAGGACCTTGCTTGTGGTAAAACACATTAGCAGATGAGAGAGTCACTGAAATCAATTACATATATGTTTTCTAGATATGCACCACCAACTCCACTAACCTAAGCAGAAGTAGGCTGGCTTCCAAGGGTCTTCGTTGGGTATGCTTGTAGTTTTTAGGGACTGAGCAAAAACAAGGTAAACAGATAAAAATGACAAACTTACAAAATAGCCAGGTTGAGAAAATGGTAAGAAAGGGTCACATGGGAAAATTTCTCTGCCTGTGATTCTGGGGGTTCCTACCCTTAGCTCAGATGTGGGACCTCGGAGCCAGGCGGCTTTTCACGGTTCAGTGTAGTGCCAGCCCCTGCTCTTGATGCTATTTGAATCCAGAAAGTGTCTCTCAGGGCTCAAGCTGTCCTGTGTGGCCTGTCTTGGCCACTGCTCTCCTTCCAGCCTCTCTCTTTGGTATGCAAAAGTGCTGTTAACTTGCACTGCTCTATTCTTTGAGTTCCTGCAAAACACAGGACCAATGTAAGGAGCCTTTTCCTCCCCAGTCCTCTCCTCCGGAAGATACTCAATTTATGTCTGTCTAAGGAGTCTAGATGGAAGAGGAGTCCCACACAATCAATGATTCACACTGTCAGCATAAGCTTATGGTCACTTCAGAAACCTGAAAATATGGAGCCCTCTTGGCCTTCTTGACATCGCTGCCACATTTCAGAGTCCCACGCAGATGTCTCATCTTCCTGGAAGCCTTTCCTGTGATATTCACTGTTGCATGGGAGTAGTTTGAGTACCTCTCAATAGACCCAAAGGATCTCACACTGGCACCTTTCTCATTCTGTGAACCACTCCAGGAAAAGCGTGGTGTTGATATGTCTGTGCCCTCTTTCTAGACTCCTGCCTACTATAAAGGAGACAAGCAACACAAATTTGTTAAGCTTCTCTCATTAACCCTTTCTACCTCCCTCGGCTTTCCCTCTTTACTTCTTTTCCTCTCTCCTTTTTTTCTTTCTTCCCAGTTTATTTTTGCTCCCTCTCACTGTTCCTTCCCTAATTTTAAAAATTTGGATAATTTCTTCAGAAACTGAGCTATAAAAATAGATGTGTTCAACTTCCCCAGAATCCTCCATCTCCCATCCCTGGTTAATGTTTAACCAAATACCTGGTTATCCCATGGCCCAGGCAAGCTGACACATACAATCAGTGATGAAAACTGCCCAGTATTTTTTAACTGAAGAGGAAGTTGCTTCTCAGAGCAACTTGCTTAATGACATAATCGATGCTTGCTCTTTAAATTGTGAACAACAGCCTTGTCCTAGGTCACTTTGTCTTCCTCCCACCCATTCTTGTTGGATATGATTTGGGGTTGACCTCCAAGCATTCATGTCCCGAGAGTTTAGTCTTCAGTATGGTGGTAAGAGAGATGGAAGAACCCTTAAGAAGTGGATTCCAGTGGAAAATAATTAGGTCATTCAAGGTGGGTCCCTCGGAAAGAATCAGTTTTGTTCTTGTGGAACTCAGGGGTTAGTTCATTTATGGAACTCAGGGATCAGGTCATTCATGGAACTCAGAGGTTAGTTTATTCAAGGAACTCAGGGATCAGGTCATTCATGGGACTCAGGGGTTAGTTCATTCATGGAACTCAGGGATCAGGTCATTCATGGAACTCAGGGGTTAGTTCATTCATGGAACTCAGGGATCAGGTCATTCATGGAACTCAGGGCTTAGTCCTTCTCAGGAAGTTGTTACAGAAGAGTGAGCCTGATCCCTGGCCTGCTCTCTGACTTCCTCTCTTATCCTCTGACATTTCAATCTTACACACTCCCTTATCATCATGCCATTGTACAGTGTGTCTAGGAGGCACCTTTACCAAATCCTAAGCATGTTTCTTTATATACTACCCAGCAACAGGTGTTTTGTCATAGTGATGGAGTGTAAACCAATACACCGCCCAAACATATTACTCCTTACACTATTTTATCCCTTAACAAAGTCATTTGTGACACATAGCCAAGGAAAGTGAATTTCTTAAAACCTAATGGAAAACTGTTTACCTGTGTATGTTTATGTACATGTACATGTTCATATATGTATGTACATGGAAGAGAACATGTGTGGAAAGATGCTCTAAGGGAGTTGAGTACTTTCTCCTCTAGGCTTCCATCAAAAAGCAAAGAACAACAACAGATCTGGGTGTTTTATTTTATTATAATATAAGGGATGGATTTATTATTTCTAAAACACATATGCAGACACACAAGATTTTAAAAGGCTATTTAAAATGCTTCCATAGTCTTCAAAGCACTCATTTGACCACAAGTGAGGATAAAGAGACTCTTGCAATCAGCAGCAGAATTGGGTCTGAGCTAACCCTTCATCATATCAGAATATCAAATCCATACTCTGTATAGCTGCACAGAACCGTGATAAGCTGTGCCCTACATTCCAGAAAATGTGCAATACTTGGAGTAAGATGAAAGATTGAGGGTTTTATCCAGAAGCAAATTACCTTTGTTTGTCACTGTCTTGTAAGAGTTCGAGTTTCTTGGGTTATTCAGCCTCAGAAGGCAATTCCTAGTTGGAAAGTGGGAAATAAGAACTTATGATTACTTCAAATAAATGAGAATACTTGGTAGATGTGTGACCAAGGTACACACTTATATAAAGGATAAATTTATATTACCAATACAGTTTATAACTCGGCAGCATGTGTTATTATTGTATTAGTAATAAACATTGTGTCTACTCCAATGCAACAGGAGGCTCAGGTCACTGGTCCAGTGTTAATCACAAAAGTCCCAGTGATGTCTCACCTATGGGTATATGAGTGCTTTGACGATCATAAAGCATTTTCAATCCTTTTTTAAAATTTTTTTATGGCATTGTAACTACTTTACAAAAATAAATTTATCTTTTATGATATTATAATTCAACATTTATCTCAGTGACAGTCTGAGATCATTTTAAGCAATTATGAATAATAATCTTGGATGCCTGGTATCTAATAGCTTATGTAGCCAGTGGCATCTTACTCCACGGAGACTTCCACATACCATGCCCACAATCTCACACTAACCTCTAGAAGGCCGGTCATTAGCCAGTCAGAGCCTTAATTAAAAGGAGTCCAAGACAGAAGATTGTAGGCTTTCCTTAGGGGATAACCTTATTCCAGTGACTAACAGACGGAAGATAGGAACCATTTGTGCCAAATGAAACTTCCCCTCTCTCATTAAAAGTATGCAGTCAACTCAGATCCTGCAGCAAAGGGTATTCGCTTTCCGACTGTACCAGAGAAATCTTCCTTCACTTAGTGATATCAGCAGATACTCTTTAACCATAAGAGTGCAGACGAAGTGGGAGGATCCAGGCTGAACTGTCAGGGACTCTCACTGAATATGGATTGGGGCTCCATATCTACGACTCAATTAAATACTCTGGTAATCTTTTTGACCTCTGACTCTATACTAAATTGATTAAACAAGAGATTATTCATGTCACCACATTTTAGCCTCCAAATAGGCTTTTGGTAGAAGCCTGTTATGATTGGCCTGAAATCTTACTATGAATATGCAGGGAGCCGTTTCTGTCTGTCCTTACAGTTTCATAACTTTATCTGTAACCTATTGCTTCTTCTCGAAGAGCAATCAACAATCATTGGTACTTCTGGATGTTTTGTGTTTCATAAGCAGATACCATGAGACCCGTCCGTCTCTTTCACCAGTGTGTTATCTTTCTGTTGATGTGCTATCGACTAAATAAAACCTGTCATGCAGGGCGATAGATGTGGATCTATTTGCCTTCTTCTACAGGAGAAAATCTAGCTATGCCACAACCACTTCTGGAAGATGCTTTTTTTCCAATTGTATAATTTTGGCTTCTTTGTCAAAAATCAGGTGTTCATAGGTGTGTAGATTTATGTCAAGGTCTCTGATTTGATTCCATTGATCCACCTGTCTGTTTTTATGCCAATACCATGCAGTTTTTATTATTATAGCTCTATAGTAGAGCTTAAAGTCAGGGATGGTGATACCTCAAGTTCCTTTATTATACAGAATGTTTTAGCTATCTTGAGTTTTTGTTTTTCCATATGAAGTTGGGCATTGCTCTTTTGAGGTTTGTGCAGAATTGTGTTGGAATTTTGATGGGGATTGCTTTGAATCTGTAGATTGCTTTTGGTAGGATTGCCAATTTTACTGTGTTAATCCCACCAATCCATGAGCTTAAGAGATCTTTCCATCTTCTGATGTTCTTGTTATACAGGTCTTCCTCTTGTTTGGTTAGAGTTACCCCCAAGATATTTTATATTACTTGTGGCTATTGTAAAGGGTATTGTTTAAACAATGACGTCATGAAATTTGCAGGCAAATGAATGGAACCAGAAAAAAAAATCTTCCTGAGTGAGGTAACCCAGACCCAGAAAGACAAACACAGTATGTAATCACTCATAAATGGATATTAGATGTAAAGCAAAGGATAACCAAGCTACAATCCACGGCCCCAGGGAAGCTAGGTAACAAAGAGGACCCTAAGAGGGAGGCATGGATCACCCTGTAGGGGGAAATAGATGAGATCTTCTGGCTAAACTGGGGGTAGGAGAGGGTGTGTCCTGGAACAGATGGGGGGAATGGGAACAAGAGGGATCTTGTTGGTTGAGTTGGGGGTGGGATGGAGGGGGAGAGTAATGAAAGAGATATCTTGATTGAGGGGGCATTTGGAGGTTAGGGAGAAACTTGGTACCAGGGACCTCCCAGGAATCCACAAGGATGATCCCAGTTAAGACTCCTGGCAAGAGTGGAGAGGGTGCCTGGATTGCCCTTCTGCTGTAATCAGATTGGTGACTAGCCTAATTGTCATCAGAGAGCCTTCATCCAGTGACTGATGGAAGCAGATGCAGAGATCCACAGCCAAACACTGGGCTGAGCTCCAGGAGTCCAGTTGAAGAGAGGGAGGAGGGACTGTACGAACAAGGAAGGGTCAAGATCATGATGGGGAAATCCACAGAGACCTGAGTTAGTGGAAGCTCAAGGACTCTGAACCTATACATAGGGAGCCCACATGGGACCAACCTAGGCCCTCTGAATGTGGGTGACAGTTGGGTAGCTTGGCCTGTTTGTGGGGCCCTAGCAGTGGGGTCAGGACCTGTCCCTGGTGCATGCGCTGGTTTTTTAGAACCTATTCCCCATGCTGGGATACCTCTCCCAGCCTTGATGCAGGGGAGGAACTTGGTCCTGCCTCAACTTGATATGCCATGCTTTGTTGAATCCCATGGGAGGCTTGCCCCTTTCGGAGTGAAGAAGCATGGATGGGGGTGGGAGAAAAGTGTGGTGGGGGAAGGGAATGGAAAGAGAAGAAGGAGGGGAAACTGTGGTTGGTATGTGAAATAAATGGAAAAAAAACCTTTCACCAGAAACCCAAAGGAGGAAAATATTGCCCTGCATGAGCTCACAAAGCAGCAGAATTCTTGGCCTGGGAACACAGCTCAGTGGGTAGCATGCCTGCTGCATAAACATAAGGACTTGAGACCAGACTTCTAGTACGCATGCAAAAGCTTGGTATAGTGGTAAACATCTGTAATGCTAGCACTGGAATAGGAGTGGCAGAGATAAATCCACCCATGAAGAGCTGACTAGCCAGTCAGTCTAGCTGAATCAGTGAGCTCCAGGTTCAGTGAGAGACAATCTCTCAAAATGAAGGTGGAGAGCCATAGAGTAACTCCCTACATAAACTTGCAGCACCACCCCCGACATGTGCAGATGAGCACAGGGGCACACAATCTGTGCAAAAAGAAGAAACAGATTGCAGTAGAAAACATACAGATAACTTCAGTGCTGCAGAAATAAACACAGATATTTGTTTTACAGCATTTGCTTACGTGATTTTAGAAGCTAATTCTAATGTCTGCTCCTGGCAATCTAGAAACATAGGGAAGAATATTGTGTAAGTTCAAGATCAAACCTAGGAGAAAACCATTGCCTCCAACCAAAGAAAATCTAACACAGCAATGGCAGGTTCTCCCTCCCTGGGCCTTTTTGTTCTACCCAGGCCTTCCACAGACAGATAAGGCTCGCCTGGTTTGGGGAGGATATTCTACTTCCCCCAGTCTCCCAATTCAATGTCAGTCTCACCCAAAAAACTCCTCAGAGAATCAATCAAAATAGTGTTGAACCCAATACATAGGCACCCCATAGCCATTCCAGTTGGCACATGAAATTAACCGTCACAGCCATCTCTATTTTAAAGAAAGGGAAAGCTGTAGCTTTAGTTACTTGAAGCCAGCATGAAAAAAAGGGCAATGTGCTACCCAAGAAAGGCTGCTCTTTTGTTAGCTCTTCCTCTTACCCATGTCTGTTAGATTAGATTTGATCCTCTTCCTGGGCCATGTAATAAGCAGAGTGATTAGGAAAGGCAGTTGGGGTGATTCTTAGTTATCCAAGCAAATTTTCACAGCCATGGAGAATGAATTATGAGCTCTGTCTTCTGTCTGTTAGGATTTTCTTACCTGAGGTATTTTCTCCAAGTGTAATATGTGAGGGAATGAACTATCACTAACAAATTCACATTCAAACATATCATCTATCTACCATCTATCTATGTATCTATCTATATCTATCATCTATATATCTATGTATCATCTTTTAGTCTATCTATCATCTATCTATCTATCTATCTGTCTGTCTATCTATCTATCTATCTATCTATCTATCTATCTATCTATCATCTATCTATCTACACATATACAATGATAATCCACAGAAATGGAACAGGCCAGCATCACATGTGTCTGTTATCTAAGCCATGTCCCCACAATCTGATCCTGTCTATGACACTTATACCTCAAACCTAAAGTCTCATTACAGTACTTTCTCCAAGATGCAATCAACTAGAGCTAGGAAGAACAACTTAAAGGAGGAAAGGCATTTTATGAATAATAGGTTTGGAAGTTTAAGTACCTGCTGGTTGGCCCCATTATTTCCAGGACTAAGGTAAGGCTTCCATCATAGTGGAAGAATATGGCAGAGCCAATATTCTCACAGTATGGAAGCTGAAAAGGATGGGCAAAGAGGAATAGAAGCAGGATTAGGGATAAGGGGAGGGCTAGGGTTAGGAGTTGGTGTTGGGGTAAGGATAGGGACAGGATTAAGGATAGAGGTAGGGTTAAAGATAGGGGTAGGGCTGGGGTTAGGGTTAGGAGTTGGTGTTGGGGTAAGGATAGGGACAGGGTTAGGGATAGGGGTTAGGGACAGGTAGGGATATAGTGACTAGTTGGGATGTGGAAGAGATAGGGGTAGGGTTAGGAGGTTGGGGTCTTAGTCAGTGTAGGGGTATGGATAGGGTTAGGGATAGGGGTAGGGTGGCATAGGGCTAGGATGGGTAGGGATATGGATAGCATTAGAGTTACTGTTACTGCTATGGTTAGAGTTAGTGTTAAGGTTAGGGTTAGAGGCAGGTGTAGGATTAGAGTTAGAGATAGAGATGGGGTTAGATTTAGGGTTGGGAATAGGTATAAGGCTAGGTTAGGGACAGGGATCGTGATAGGGTTAGGGATACGCATGGGTAGGCTTTGGTCAAGAAATAACCTCAAGATGCTTCTCTCTCATGACCTGCTTCCTCCAGATGGACCTTGGCTTCTTGTAGCCCATTCACTTATGCACCCATCAATGAATAAACCCATTAATAATATTAGTGCCCTTGTGATACAATCACCATAATCACACCAACATCTGGGACAAACGTGAAACCAATGAGCTCTTAGGCGACATTTCACATTTAAACCACAATTTATGTGTTGCTGCACACTTAATGATTTTCTATTGACTATTACTTTTTCTTTACATCATCAATGTGAGGGTATATAGCTGAAGCTACAAAGTGCAATGCCAATAATGTTCCACTGTAGTGTGAATCTTAAAGAGTCTTATTAATAAAATCAAACCTGAAGCCAGGTATTGGGGTGAAATGCTGGAAGAGCAGAGAGACAGAACAGGCCACAGCTACCTCGCCTTGTCAATTCCTCAGCTGATCCTCTTTCCTCAGACTGGAAGCCTCTGTGTCCTCATCAGAATGGATCTCAGCTGAACTGCTGCTAAAAGCCTAAAAGCTTAACCAGCCTCTAGTTCCTGGTCCTCACGCCTTATATACCTTCCTGCCCTCACTTCCTGGGATTAAAGGCATGAGTCACCATTCCTGGCTGTTTCCAGTGTGGCCTTGAACTCACAGAGATCTGAATGGATCTGTCTCCCAAGTGATAGGATTAAAGGTGTGTGTGCCACCATTTTCTGGCCTCTGTATCTAGTGGCTGCTCTGTTCTCTGACCCCAGATAAGTTTATTAGGGTGCACAATATTTTGGGGAACACAATACCACCACATTTCCCCTTTTTTGTCTAAAATTAAAAAAAGCTTATAACTAATACAAGAAAAACTATATCCAATAGGTGTATACAATATATACAGTCAAGAATTACATTAACTATGTCTAGTCCATTAACATTTGACAGATTCAGACAAAAAAAAACTCCATTATATATATTAACAGTGTCCAGTCTAGTAACATTTGATAAACTCAAACCAAAAATTTTCATTACTTATCCTATGTAAAACAAGTAGTTCCTTTTTAAAAGTAGATTCAATAATCTCCATTTTTATCTTATTATATCCATATTTTCTCTTTTTTCTTTTCATAATAGATTCAATAATCTACCTTTTGTCATTTTTATATCTTCCCCTTTTTCTTTTTAGAGTAGATTCAGTGATCTATCCATTTATCCTATAATTTCTTTATCTTTTTTCTCAGAGTAGATTCAATGATCTACTTCATTTCACTTAACCAAAACCTTCAATTTAGGCTTCTGGCTATTGAATATGTTCTTGGCTCACACTTGCAGTTATAAACACTGCACAGTATTTTATTTATTTGTGGGTATTACTAATACCATCTACTAATTTTCTAATAACTTCATCTACTCTTACCAATTGTAAACATATATTTACCTTTTCTAATGCAATAGAATTTCTTCTGTGCTATTCAGTTTCAAGGTTCCAACTTCTAGATTCTTGATCTGGAAAATCAGGCTAGTAAGACCCACTAGACTCCAGGGGTTCATCAAAACTCTATGCCATGCCTTAAATGCCTCTATTGTGGATTTCTTCACTTAACTGCAATTTATTCAAATGATGCATACATACAATTATTTTCAAGGTCTATGAAGCAACAGGACACCAGACTGTGGATTTGTATTCCTCTTGAAATTCACTCATTTTTCTTTCCTTTAGTGGCTCCTTTATCAATCACCTTCGTATGTCCAGAAAGCATCCTTTTCAGAAGCTAGGGTTTATATGGTCTCTATGGAGTTCTGGCACAATGTTCTAGCTTGTATGTAGTCCCTCGCTTTTTGACCAGATTCACCCATAGCCACCATTCATCTCTATCTGGTATCTATGACAATAGGTTTTTTATTTTGGTCTTTCTTGCATGGGGAGATGGTGTATAACAATAAAAGATCCTAATGGTCCAATTAGGACTTAATAACTGGTGCCCCTGGGCCAAATTTGACCTACCTCTTGTCTTATAAATTAAAGTTTTAGTGAGGCATTATTATGTCTATTCACTTAAGTACTACCTACTGTTGCCTTTGTAAGGCGGCAGCTGAACCGACTAGTTTTGATAGAAACAATGGAATACGTAATACCTAAACTATTTGTCACCAGGCCTCTTGAGGTCTCCACGCTTGCATTCACCCCTACATCCTAGATTGAAAGCTCCACTGCCATGTGGCAGTTTTAAGAAATGATGGCTGTGTCCTGTCTGTCCATTTTGGACTGCATACTGTCAGCAGTCGATGCGAGGGCACTTTCTTGCCCAGTGGCTAACACTGGGAACAGGGCCAGTTGTGGTGGCACATGCCTAAAAATTCCAGCACTAGTTAACCATGGAGGTCGGGAGGTCTGTACAGACAGACAGGAAATGACAGAACTGGGCCAGAAGAGGAAGTGATGTAGCTGGACAGAGAGAGCAAATCAGATGGCAGAACAGCAAGGTACATAGGTGTGGGTAGACAGGAAGTCACTCGCCTTTGGAAGCTGCAGAGTTGGTGAGGTAAGGTGGTTGTTCCTATTCCTCTGATCTCTCTCAGGTTTTAACCCCTAAAAAAAAAAATGTCTTTGGCAGTTGATTATATCATGGAAGCAGAACTTTCATGGGGGGATTGGCACTTTATCTGAGAGGCCCTGCTTGTTGGGCCTCACATTCCATATGTGAGGTCATCTTGAAATGACACTATCAGACACTGTCTGCCAACACCTCAATTTTGGACTTTTCAGTTTCTAGAACTATGATAAACAGATTTCCATCCGTCCCTTACAAGCTATTCAGTTTATGACATTTTGCTATAGCTGCTTGTATAGATTAACATAGGGCCCTTTAAAGAAAAAGTTTTCCCATCTCAAAACTACTCTTAAATATTCTATCAGTTCACCTATTTCTACCCCCTCCTGGACTACGGACATCAGGCCTACCTAGTGTTTTCTCTTCCTCAGTCCTTAGAGGAGTCTTAGTGGCAGTACTGCTTTATCATTCCACATATTTGCACTTCGGTTTCTATTCCCTGGCATATCCATTTTCACTTTTGAATCACAAATACAGCTACCAAAGAGTGTTTCTCTCTCTGCTGTTGTTTTAACCCGCCTTTTCATGCCTCTTTTGCCAACTCACTGCCGTTTTCATGGAGTTGGCCAAATTAGCAGTTAGTGCTTTTCAGGGGAGTGGAACAACTCCAGGTATTTCAAGTGGCGAGACTATAGTTCAGGAGCTGTAGATGTTGTGGACCCCATGATGAGGTTGGAGGTCACAGGTATGTAAAGTTTCTAGTGTTCTTAGGGTTCACCATGAGCTCTCAGAGAGTCAGAGAGTTCAGAGCTGTGGAAGACCACCAGCAAACCATGATGGGTAAGACACCAATCAAGGCACAAAACTGAAAACCAGCTGTGGGGAGCTGCAAGCCTCAGGTTCACTGAAGCTGCATCTGGACATCTTTTCCCAAGAAACAACAAAATCATGTCTGCCTCTAGTCTTGTATCCCCTTAGCAACCCTCAGCAACTCACAACTGCCCTGGTCAGGGATGCTGGGAAATGTACACCCCCAGGGTTTTAGCCCCTAGAATACATTGGGGAGAAAAGAATGGTGCTGTGTTGCCAATAGATGAGCGACAGTGGATAAACGGGGGAGGGGAGTAATCTAACCTGCTTGATTTTCCAATCCTACTTTTTTTCTCAATATCATCAAAGCTTCCAGGAGGCTTTTGAAGTCTTCTAGATACATACAGTACTAGACTTTGGATCCATAGACTTGAGCTGGGCACTGAGTGTGGTGGGACCTCATATAATTTTTGTGGCCTTGACTTCTTTGGATCAAATAGAAAAATGAGCAAGCAAACAAAGAAAAAAAATCACCAAAGCCCACTTGGTGGATGCCACGAAGAGACAGAGGTGGTACATATTAACGGTTCCATAAGCTGTAAAATGCTACATGAGCAAAAAGTACAAGTGTATAGATAAATTAATTCTGGCTTACATTTTTTTACTCTAAAGCACAGGAATGCCTGCCTCCAAGGAATATGAGTACCTGGCAATCTCACTTTGGATTTCTTTCACCCTGATGTAGCAACACATCACTGTTGTACTGAATTCATTCTTTAGCGGCATATGGCAGATGCTCTGATGGAGAAGAGCCCTGAGCAGCTGTACTTGAGGAAGCTGCCTTGGCATCCACTTCCCATTGCATGGCTTTGTCTCATGCAGAGACATCGAGATTACATGACATCGCTTTTATTTTTAGAATTCCAATCGAGATAGCTTGCTAACAACATCAGTCTCAGATACCAAGCATGTGTCATAGTCCAAAACATTACTATCTATAAAAGGAAAAATAAAACTTCTACTAGTTTAAAAATAGTTCCTGTCTTCGTTTTTCTCAGTGCTCATCTTGTGCCTTAATTGTGACTATTGCCTGTCCAGATATTAAAGGATGTTCAAATAATGCAGTGGGGGTGTGATGCACCAGAGATTGAATTATGTTCTGTGCTGACCCCTCTTACAAAGAGAGGAATAAGAATAACAATTGGGAATCATGGAAGGTGGATTCACTTAGAAGGTTAAAGATAGAGGACTGTATTAGTTTCTTTCTTTGATATTACAACAGAATCCCTAGCAAAAGCAACCGAAGGGAAGGAAGGTGGGGTTTTTGGTGCAGGTATTGTTTTTGCTTGTTTGTTTTGAAATATATAGTCTGGGGTCCACATGTCAGGGAAGGTGTGGCAACAGGATCAGCAAATGGGTGGTCACATGGTGTCCACAGTCAGGAAGTAGTGATGAATGCTTGTGCTCACCCACCTTCTCCTCTGTATTCAGTCTTGGACTTCAGCCCATGGAATGGTGCCACCCACATCCGAAGTGGATCTTCGAACCTCAGTTAACTGATCTGGAATACATGGTCCTTCACAAACACACTCAGACATCCCTTTCCATGATGCTTTGGAGATCCAGTGATTTGACAATTAAGATTCATCGTTGCGAGGACTACCAAGTTCCTGATAATAGATTTATGTAGATATTCAGGCAGAATATCTATATAAATATGTACATATTCCATTGTCCCCAGAGAGGGAGCACTCAAAGTTTGTATGCTTCGTAAATTTATAGCAAACACTTCTCCCAACCTTGGCAGGAAGATATATTCACAAAGGGATAAATGTTGGAACTAATTCTGACATAGAGACAGCTTCTGGGGGACTTATGTGCCAAGAAAGGGCTTTCTAAGATCTGGTTCTCAGATTCTGGGAGATATGAGGTACTTCAGGTCAAACTATTTTAGTAGGGTAGAAAACAATTACTTGTTTTTCTCTGTAAATTCTACTGATAGTTCCCAATAGTATCACTTGACTCAGTGATGGGCCAAGCTTAGAATGGGTCCAGTAACACCAGATTATCAGTAGTTTATCACATTCTTCACTTATTTGTACTTGTATTGTAAAAAAGATAAACCATTTTTCTTTAAAAATACCACTGATGGAACTGTCAAAATTAATGTTTTATTAACACTGACACTTGAGTATAAATCCTTTTTGTATTCTCTGTGGCAAACAATACATAGAAAGCATAGCTAATTCAAAACAATGAAGACCATTGTCCCAAAGGAATCTACCTCTCAGTGATATGAGTTGCCAGGTGAACTAGAGGTATTTGTCGTGGAACAAGAGAATGACCAATAGAAAGACTATGGTTGCGTTGAGTTGGGAATTGGTAGATGTTTTCTGAATGTCTCTAAAAATTTCCCTGGTATTAGTATTGAAACTTCAGCAGTTTCTTGGGAGCCCCTCATTGAGGACAAACCAGAAAGATTGGCCACTGTAAGAATGCTACCATTTTAAGGAAAAGATTGACAATATTTACTATTGATCGCATTAGAGCTTTGAAATCAAAATTAGAATTCTGAGAAACTTGTATGACCATTGTGAGCTCAGTAGCTTCCCAAACCTTCAAAACTTCTGTGAGAAGATGAATGTGATATTTGTAAATGTGTTTCATACTGCACAGTGAAATATGTCAATATTTGGGATATCTAAATGGTTCCTGTGAACTGGTATTTTCTAAAAGGCCAAAGCGGGATATAACAATGTCTTAGATGGATAAAATCTAAAGTATGAGATGGGTTGAGGCTAGGAAACAAATTCATCAGGGATGAAGAGTTCACTGATGTGCTATCCTCTTTACTACAACTAATCATTTAGAAACTGCCATTTTCAGGGTTTTGATATATTATCAAAGAAGAGTCAAAATCCTCTGAAAAAAATATTAAGTGCTGTGCTCTCCCTAATAGTGTCTGAGCAAGGCAGTGTTTTCTTCAACCAAAAGTAACAACTCATACAAAGCAAACACAGAAGAAGATATAAGATTCCAATGATGTCTTATAAAGCTGGTAACAGAAAAAAAATGCAGTAAAGCACAAACATTAAAATGGTAGTTTTTAAACGAAATTCTATTTTACTTTGGAAAATACACATACTTTTCACACAAATATATTAAAGCTGTAGATTTACTATATTTCTAGCACACTGACAAACATTAATTATAGAAACATTACTTAGGGTAATAATTAATTTTCCTAGTCATCTCTACTTTCATTATTCTGATTATGTTCTAAGATAAATTATCACTTCAATGAAAGCATGTATGGTCCTAATACTCAATATGGTGTAATGTTGGACCACATGGACTATAAGAATAAACCTTCTAGCTTGGACCTTATCTTAGTTCCTTATTGGATAAGTATGTGAATCCCAGACTTGCCTTTTCTTTTTGTTAATGTTGGCACTTTAAAATGAAAGTAATAATTGTAATAACACTATAAAGGTTACAGAAGAGCTACTTTGTGAGCATAGAACATAAGTCATTCTAAAAAATGTGTCAGTTGCTATACTTAAGAATATTGAATGCAATTAATGTTTGGAGGTGCTATCGTTTGGATACAGTGAGAGTGTATTCCCTAGCCCAAAGTTCATGTCCATGAATCTTGGTTTCGGAATGTGGTGGTGTGGAAGTGGTAGAAATTTAAAAGGTGGAGCCTAAGTGGAAGATAAGTAGATCATGGAGATCTGCCTACAGAAAGGGTTAATGTTGGTCTCAGGCAGTAGATTAAATCCTTAGAGGATGGTTGTTATAAAGGAGTCTGGTGCCTTCTTTGAATTCCTTTTTCTACACACGCTGCTGCACACCACTCTCACAGGAGCTGTTTTAACTGTGATAGCACCCATCATGAGGTCATAACCAGAGCCAAATACACTCTGATACTGAGGTCTTGAACCTCCAGAGCTATGCACTAAATAAATCTCTTTTCTTTATAAAATACCCTGCCTCACCCATTTTGTTATACCAAGAGAAGACAGACAAAGATAGAAGAGAGACATCTTACTTATTTTTGTTTTCATGTGCATTAAACAGTACTGATATTAAATAAGAACAAAATAAATACTGGGTGAATGATGCCTGAAATACTTACAGAATTTAAAAATTCTTATCTCATATTTGCATGTTTTAGCTCATCAGATTCTTTCAACATCTTTTGATATAGCCAGAACAGAAATTAGTATCTCTTTCTCTCTTTAAAGATGAGCAAATAAAATAAAACCAGACTGTTTCCCAAAAGATGCCACATAATAATCAATTTCAGAGTTGGAACTAGGATCAAGTTTGCCCAGCTATCTCATATCCCATCTTGCATTATGTGAAAAAATTATAGAAAGTATTGAGACATGCCACTTTCATATAAAACAGTGTTTTTCTAAAAGAAAGTTATTTCAATGGGAAAAATAATTTGACTTTTAATTTCTTAAATGTATGCTGTTTCCCCAAGATAGAGGAACCATCGAGAAAGCAGAATTATTTTAAACAATGGGAATAAACAATTTCAAGATGGTGTTTGCCTCTGAACAAAGAATGACAATTGGAGTTCCATTTGTCAGACAGGACAGAAAGGCATAAAAGATGAATTACGGCCTTATTCTTTGAGTATAAATGGAATCTCTCGGATCAAACTGCTCCTTTGAATTCTATGAAGAAGTTTAGAAGCAAATTCACCATGTAGAATATCAATAAATGCATTTCTGATGAGACTGAACACCAGGGTTGAAGTAGGGGGAGATATTCGAGAAGTCACTGCTTACTGCAAAGTGGGCTGGAAACAGAATCCTGTGCAAGTCTTGTATTGCTTGGAGGCTGTGTCTGGCCAGTATCCTGCCCTATCCACCCCTGAGGAAGGACACTTCACATGAGTTCAATATTGTGTACTTGACCACATGCTATTTTCTTCTGAGTCAAGTCAGTCCTTTGTCCTCCTTCCAGTTCCTTTGTGTTCACTTGGAGACTCTCTGTGGTCTCCATGCTCAGTCATCTTTTCATGCTTGTCTGAACGCTGATCAAAGGTCAGAAGGAGGAGCTGTCTGGGCCATTCTGTCCAGCCCAGATTCTATACTGTTCACTTCTCTTTTGCCTACTTCTTGGCTCAGGGATATTGCCTCTGGCCTTTAGTGGCAGGCTTGTTTTGCTTTGGATTTATTATACAGCAGGATACTTGGTTCTATAACACAGGATAGGCAAACCACCGCCTACAGGCCAACTCTGGCCTGCATCCTACTTTAGTAAATGAAATTTTACTGGAGCTCAGACATCCTTGTTCATTTTCGTGTGGTCTATGGCTGCTTTAGCATGTCAATGTCAGGACCGCATGCCCTAAGAAGATTAAATATTTAATATCCGATTCAACGAAAAAATGGCTGAGCACTTTTCTACACTAACAGAAATCTCAGATGCAGCCTTTTGTTTATATTATAACTTTCTCTATCCTGACCTTTCAGTGATGGCCAGTGCCATCTGCTGCTCACCTGTTTCGCTCTTCCCTGTGCTTACATATCATCAGTTGGACATCACCGACTATAGGAAGCAGAAACCAGCAACATACATGTTGGCTTTTCTTTCAAATGAAACAGCATCTTGGCTTCTGCTTTCGCTGTATGCCTCGAGTTTAGGTTTGGTTCATCGATAAAGTTTATTTTCCTTTCTGATCATTTATCTTTCTAAACCACATCTGTCCAATAACTGTACTGAGGGAGATAATGATTTTGTACATTGGTTTTCTCTTATGTGATACGCATGACAATATTCTCCTACTTAACCTGAACAGTAACTCAGTTGGCTGATGTTTTTATTCTTGTATTGCACACACAAAAACTATTGTATTCCTTTAAAATTGGAATATTAATTTGAGGTTTAAGTCATTACAGGAGATCTTTCCACTGTACTCATTATCTGTAGCTATGTGAAGAAGCTCCAGACTCAGAAGCTTTGTATAACAACATGTGTTTTCTCCCCGTGTCTGTAATTCAGGAGTCCAGGTGCAGCTTAACTGGGTCCTCTGGCTCTGGGATCGCTCACACACGGCAATCAGAGTGCTGGTCTGCGTTGCAGTCATCTCAAGTCTCTCTGCTGGGGAATGAGCAGTTTCCAAGTTCAGTCACATGGCTGTTGGCAGGATTAAGTTCCTCCTGGGCTGCTGGCTGGAGGCCACCCTCAGTTGCTTGCCACTTGAGTCTCTCCATAGGCAGCTCCTGATGTGGCAGCTGGCTTCATCAAAGCAAGCAAGCAAGCAAGCAAATATCAGAGAGAGCACGGAGTCTGGTGAAGTCATTTCTTCTTTGTAAATGAATCCTGGTAGTGAGACTCTATCTTTGTGACCACATTCTATTCATTAAAATTGAGTCACTGTATTCAGGGAGAGGTCACACATGTGCATGATAACCAGGAGGGGTGATATTGAGGAAGCATTCAGTAACTGCCTACAGTGGTCATCTCCCGGTATAAATATGTACCTGTACCTTTAGCCTTCTTCCAATCTCTTCTTATCCTGTGTAGGGTCAAGATCAGATGCCTGGTACTCTTAACACTCGTATTCACATGCTGGTGCCCTTTTCACTTCTGGAAGCTCCTCTCAGACTAACGCTTCATTCCATCAGCTTAACCACTATGTCAAGAGGTTGTTGCACATTATTTCCTTTGGGATTTTGGAGACATTTAATACTTAACTAAGTTATACTCCATAGGAAAGCATATCCATTGTTCCCATCAGAGAACACAGCTAGAATACACGCTTAATGCTAATATGGTTTTGATTAGGTTTGTCTTCTGGAGCAATAGGGGGCTTGCTATTATGTGTATAGGTCTGCATTTGGGGGACATAGAGTGGACCATTTCTTATCCACCCAAAGATCTCTCTATGTGGAAATGTGTCTCTGCAGAAACAAAGATTTTATTTGCAAGTGATCATGTGTTGACTGTTACACTTCTAATAGAGGCATTGATATTTGTTGGTTGTCTCTATCCAGCATGATGAAATGAAGATTAATTTTTCTGCAGCTTAGTCCAGAAATAATACCAGCACACCTTCCATGCATCACTTTCCACGGAACTACACAATAAATGTCCTGGTCCATGCCGCCTCTATGTTATCCCGTGCTGACTCACAGAACCAATCTGAGTTCATATTAATGTGAGCTTATAATTTCTATGGCAACTCTAACTGTTATCTTATGATGACTTCTGGAGCTCCCCAGGCAGAGGGAGCCAGCTCAGGGCTTTAAGAAAGAGCTTCCATGATGTCTTGACCCATTGAAATGAAAGGTTGTTTTTAAAAAGTCAAGAGTACAATAAACTCACCCCCTTCTTCAGAGCACAGCTTCTCCCCTCTCCCAACCTAATTAGAGTAATTGGTGTTTAAGGAGATATTGATTTGGCGTGATGGTTTTCTCTTGTCTGGCACACATCACAACATTCTTCTTACTTAACCCAGATAGCAATCTGGTTGACTGATGGACAGAATTCTGCCTTCCGAAGTCCAACCTTGGCATACATGTCTCAAGGAGAGATGAGTTCAACTGGCTGCTGATGGCATTATTGCATGCATAAATAAACCAAGGAAATAGAAAAAGGCCAGGACAGAGGGCTGCATTAGTCTGGCCTTGTTAAAAAGTGTTATGCTGTGGGGACTCGTCTTCTGCAATTCAAATTAGTTTTCTTGGTTTTTCTCTTGGCTGGGCCCCCTGTGCTCTCTGAGTGATAACTCTGGCCCATCCCAGCGACAGGTAGAATTGAAAAGTCTTTTTATTTCCATAGGCTTAAGCCAAACCTCTCCAAACAAGCTATTCCAGAGCTGAGCCCGAGCCCGCTAATGCCTCGGTTGGCAGCTCAAGCGCGGCCTCCTCCTTGGCGAGCCCAGAGTCGCTCTTATCCACTTCAGCTGTCTTTTAAAAGCCTCCTCTCACAAAAGACAGAGCTGCTCTCAAGGGCCTGGGAAAAATAGAAAATTTTCACACTGTGATGGGAAACACTGTCAAGAACGGAAACGCTACAGCGAAGCGTCAGACACCAGTGTGCAGTGGCAGTTACAGTGAGGGGATCAGGCTGTGTGGGAGAGAGAAACACCCAAATTAACATAGAGAGGTAAGCTATAATTACAGTATTACCAAGGCATTCTTCAGAGAGTGCACAATGTCCTTGCCTTTTGTTGACTCTGGTGTGTGTTTCTTCCCTTCACACATCCTTCAATGGCGTCTTGAGCTGTGGAGGCCCCTGACATTTTTGTGGGGAGTCAATTTTTGCTCATTTGAAAGATGAGCATTAAATAGTGCAGCTTTTATATCACTTGCTCCCTATGTTTTCTTTTTTATTCTTTTCTAATTCTTCTTTAAAAAAAAAAAAACACCACAGCTTATCAAAGCCACAGTTCTAAGAAAGCATAGCATGTGAAATCATGGCAGGCACTGTGTGAGTGTGTGTGTGTGTGTGTGTGTGTGTGTGTGTGTGTGTGTGTGTGTGTGTTCCTATTTATATCCCTCTTTAGAGATTGACAGTTCACATCTCCCTAGCTATGGATTTATGTAGCACGCACCACCAAGGCACCCCAAAAACTCAAAGGAGAACAATAATATCCTTTATACTTCAGCCAGGGGGTGAGGTTGAGTCACCCCAACCAATGGTGCATAAACTCCAAAGACTTTGCTTAGGTTGTGATGACTGCTCTTTAAATTGATATTGACGGCTGCAAAACAAACAAACAAAAAAACCCACAACAGGTCTCAGAAGAGTATCAACATATGTGACAATGTACTACACAGCACAGAGAGTTACTGAGCTTTCAAATATTCTGGGATTGCATCTTCCAGCAGAAATTGCCGTTTCATTAGCATTTATGACTAGCTTCCCAGGGATGGTCGCCAAAAGGATGAAAGCAGCAAGCAGAGCCCAGCACAAGCCACAGCAGCCCTTCCGCAGCCCCACACAAAGGTGCTAACTAGTGCTGGATCCCTCCATGGACACGGAGGACCCAGGACAGAAAGAGCTGTGACAATGGAGCTATTTCCATTATGCCCAGGCAAACAAAAAAACAGGCTCAGTGAAATAAAATGGTGCTTTCTAGAGTTCTAGGTCAACTAACGGCTTCCAAGTATACATGGAACCGTTAGGTGGAAGGTTATGAGAAGTCATTTTCTATGGAGGTAATTAGCCCCTGCCTAGGGAAAGTGAGGCTCAATCTCATTGGTGACACTGTTTCACTATAAAAATAGTTGCAGCAGAGTGGAGTGGCTGCAACTTTCTTGTGATAAAATTTTGTTTTCTCTTTTAAAAAAATGAATTTGCATTAACTACACTCAAAGCTTATAATGTTGTGGGGTAGCAACTTCGATGAATGCCTCAATTCCAGCAGTGACCATTGATTGAATGTTCGCCATTTGGCTGTCCTACCCGAGCCTCCTTATCTCATTCCCTTCTCAGTACTCTGAGGAGAAGGCATTGTTATCTTTGTTTTCCAGATGGAGAAAGAAAGGGCTGAATGAGGTTGAGTCTCTTCCCTAAAACCTTGTAGGGAAAACATGATAGAGCCCGGATTTAAAGCAAAGGCTTTGAGTCCTCTAAACCCATGCCCTTTATCCATCTGAATGAGGCATGAAGATAACACCTTATGCCCCAGACCTTGCCCAAGAGCCCAGGTAGAATTCCTATTGTCTGAATGAATAAAACCCCATTCAATACCACTGAGCAATTTCTAAGTGTGTTAACCTGATAACTTAATTTTCCATTCCACCTGATATTGCGAGAACACAGTCCCAGGGATCTTTGAAGTAGAATCATTCCTTCAATAAATATTTATTGGGTTCCTGCTATGCATCACATACTGTGACCAATGCAGAACCTTAAGAAGAGAAGCTTCTTGGCTGTTTTTTTTCTCTTCCTCTTTGCTAATGACAGGACATCTGGGAAGAGTGGAATGGTATATTCCATGTTTATAAGTGAGAAAGGAAGGAAGAAATCAATAGAATTTCTGTTGGGGTAGGAGAAAGAGACGTGCCTTTGATGAAAATAGAAGTGGGACTCACATGTTAAAGTTTCTTTCATGGCAATCAAGAGATGGAAACAATCTGAGCCCATCAACAGGTTTGTGGGTAAAGAAAATGTGAAATATATGCACAAGGGAACATTATTCAGCTTAAGAAAAAAAAATCTTGTCATTATTTTCAATAATATGGATGGACCTGAGGGGGCATTGCGTTAAGTGAAATGAGCCAGGCACAAATAGATGAATACCATAGGATCTCCCTCACATGTGGAATCTGAAATAGTTGAACTCATATGCTGCGGAATAATCCTCTTGTACACTGTAAAGATTTGTCACTTGAGTTGGTTTAATAGAAAGCTGACAGGCCAGTAGCTGGGCAGGAAGTTTGTTGGGAAAGCCAAACTAAGGATGCTGTGAAGGAGAAGGGTGGAGTCAGGAGTCACCAGCCAGATACAGAGGAAGCAAGATGAGAATGTCGTACTGAGAAAAGGTACCAAGCCATGTGGCTAAACATACTTAAGAATTATGGGTTAATGTAAGTGTAAGAGCTAGTTAGTAGTAAGTCTGAGCTACTGGCTGAGTATTTATAATTAATATAAGCTTCTGTGTGTTTATTTGTGCCTGGGTGATCAAGGCAGAGAAACTCTATTTTTGCTTACATTCATAAATCCATAGAGTAGAATTGTGAGTGCCTAAGAGTGAAGGAGATTGGAGAAATGCAGGTTAAGAAATACAAAATTCCAGTAAAGACAGCAGGAGAATCTTCAAGAGATCTACTGTCAAAAAAAATGCTAGAGTAACTATAGTATTATATCCTTGAAAATTGTTCAGGCAGCAATTTTTTTGTAATCTCATCAGAAAACAAAATATGTGGTGTAATGCACATGAATCTAATTAACTTGTTTTAGATATTGCTCAAAGTACATGTATATCAAACTGTATTGCCACATGCCATAAATAAATACAATTTTATTTGTCAATTTAAAAGCATATGTAAACAAATAATTGGTCCATTTTCATCGAAAGACAGAAGCATGTAGCCCTTTGAAAAAAAATATATGTGCAATTAACCATCCTCTGAATTTTGAAAAGGGCAAATTCAGAAAAGGGCATGAGGTGCGTTGTGCACTGAGCTGGAGACACACTTTGCTCTAATAAATAACTTAGGATAGAGTAGTCAAAAACAGTCTCACAATTTTGGGTTATATTAGGGATTATATATATTACAGTAGCACTGTAGAGGGCTACTGAGGCAAACTCACGAGACTCCTCTGAAGCAGCCATTCAGAAAGAGAACCATACACTTCCTGAGTCTTCTTCCAGGGTCGCAGTTAGATGCAGAACATTTGGCTGCTCTACAGAAATTTGATCTAGTGGGATAGGATATAATTTTCAAGGACCAGTTATAGTCACAAGGATGAGGAACGAAGAGCACACAGTCACGATGCTGTTCACGTCAATTCCATGGCCTTCTTAGTCTGGAGGTGAGTGTCAAGGTTGGTTATAATGTGAAAATTAGGAAAGAAGGACGTATGTCTTAGCTTAGGATTTCTATTGCTGTGAAGAGACACCATGACCACAGCAACTTTTATAAAAAAAAACATTTAATTGGGGCTGGCTTACAGTTTGGAGGTTTAGTCCATTATCATCATGTTGGGAAGCGTGGTGGCATGCACACAGACATGGTGCTAGAGAGGTAACTGAGAGTTCTACATCTGGATCAGTAGGCAGCAGGAAGAGAGAGTGACATTGGTCCTGGGCATCTGAAACCTCAAAGCCCATCCCAAGTGACATATATCCTCCAACAAGGCCACATCTATTCCAAAAAGGCCACACCTCCAATAATACCACTCCCTGAGTCTATAGGGGCCATTTTCACTCAAACCACAACACACAAGGAGGGTGAAGAGATCTAGGAGAGGATTTCTAAGAAGGGGACTGAGGCAAGCAGGGAAGGAAGCCTACTCATTTGGGGGGTACATGTGGAAAGGGGCTGAAATGCCTTGGGTTCGTGTCTTTTTGTTAGATACTTGCAGAATCCAAAGAGAAGTACAGTTCAACAAAACTTCCAAAAGTCTTGTCTTGAAAACCATAAAGTAGTCTGGTATTTGTAATTCACAGAAATTTTTATTGGCTATCTAGTCTTCATGTACTGTTCTCATACTGTACAATTCCCAGAGATTCCCTGCTCATTTCTCACTACAACATTTCATCTCCCTTGGAACCCTCATCCCATACTGTAAAGTACATATGAAAGTGGGAGTGCAACTCCCCAGACATCACACTCCACTCTGCAACCCAGCTTATCATCTCTGAAGAGGACACTCTGATAGATACATGCTCTTGGATTAGGTGGTTCATATTCTACTTTTCCATCTTAGATTCGGTTACATAGAAACCCAAGAAACCACTTGGGTAATGGTTAGCACAGAGGAAGAGGAAAAGCTGATTCATAAGGCCAGATCTTCTGTCAAGAAAGAAAGCAGGAAAGGAGCTATAGAGGGACCATACATTAATAAAATTTTGTCTCTTTGTAATCTGACAAAAACTAAAGTCCAAAGCAGAGAGTGTAGTACCCTTGTAGACATAATTAACTAAGTGAGATTCTCGGCAATTCCATTATGGAAGAACTACCTATGTTGCTTTCTAACTCTTGGTACCATGAAGATACAAGTGCAGCCATGAGAAGCTCACATCTAAGATTGCCACCATTAGAATGGAGAGCATGGAGGTCACCAGTTCCATCGTTCATACACAATTATTTTGACTCCAAACACTCTAAGCCTAATGTACATGGATTCATACAAACAAATAGCTCTTGTGTCCACAGGGAAGCTTCTTTGCAGTTAGTCTGTGATGTTAGTACAGAAGAATGTGGGGAATTAATAAACAAGGAACAATATTCTGTCTTTAAGATATTTTAAGGGAAATGGCTTCCTGGGGGCAGGTGTCTCCTGAGTGCTTGATATCCTAGCAAGGCAGTTAAAATGAAGCTCCTTTAGTCGTGATACCTGATACTCTCAGAAGGCAGACACAAATGACTGGTTGCAAAGCCCATCATTCCTTGATCTGCCCAACAAGTATTTGGCAGTGCCTGATGTCAATGTTATGACTTACCCTTACTAAATGAGATGTGGTTATCTCTGAGCCTCGACACACTTAGAATCTGGTGGCACTTACCATCGTGTGGAAGCCAGACTGTCAGGAGACAGAGTTAGTCCGGGGTTCACAAAGCCTCCCACCTTTCCCCAAAGTAAGGAACAGAAGCCGAGCTTCAAATGGAAACTGTGAAAAGGGAAGACAGGAAAGCTCCAGGCAAAGTGTCCAACACGCTGCCATTTTTGTAGAGATTTGCTTCTATGATGCCCCATTAACAACAGTCCAGAAAGTTTACCAGCCAGCCACAGGGAGCCTGGGGGAGATGGAAAACTCTTCCTAAAGGCATCTAGGATATATAATTTAAATGCAATTCCCATCAATAACCACCCTTTGTACTTTAATGTGTGTCAAATACTTTCCCGTCTTCTGCTCAGAATTGCGTACTGTTCGAAATTTCTGGGTATCATCCAAAATGCTGATAGGCAGGCTTCCAACCAAAATAGTCTCCCCCCCCCCCACTTTTCTGTTCCATTAGTCATGGCCTCTTGCCATGGAGTCTCACAAATGGACACAAACCAATCAATCACCCTTATAAAAATGTCAAAATTCATCCTTCCCCACTGTGAAATGAATACACTGACCTTAACACAAATGCAGAAATAAATAAATAAATAAATAAAAATCCATCACCACCATGGGCCCCTCACTGCTACACTTAAATTTCTACACTTTTCAGTTTGACAAGACTGACATGGCCAAGAAATAATGTTTTTGTTCCTTTTTTTTTTTTTTTTTATAAAGAGCTGGAAGCCGATGAACATGACTGCTAAATTTGCTAATAAGAATTTGTTTACGTGCAGGCCCTGCCTGTCAAGAAGTGTAGCTAGCCATTATCTGTTTAGAAGAAAGAAATGAGAGAGAGGGATGGTTATGTTAGCCAAGAGGGAATAACATCCATTTTATAATGACTTCTAAAACAATCAAAAATGAATTTTCTCAATTCAGTGAGACCTTCTCCTAGCTAACAAAGCTACCTGCTTCATTCAATGTCAAGTATCAGTTTATACAGAGTAACATGGAGAGGTGAGAATGTCCTAGAATTGGCAGGTGTCAACTCAAGTCTGTCATTAGATATCTCTTTGACCTTGATGAGGTCCCTTGGCCTCCTCAATACTCCATTTGTTCACCTGTAAAACAAAGACAATGGTGTCTATCTTCCACAGTGCTGTGGTGGGCATCTGTTCACAAGTCTGGACACTCACTTGGCTCTGGGGTATATCAATCACTTTGTCTTTAAAGGAACACTCTTTCCATTGTCAGCTGCCTCTGGCTCCTGAGATTTGATGTGGGCTCTGCACCTGGCCAATCAGAGCTCCTTACTCCTGGGTCCTGGGAGCTGCTTCAAGATCATGCAGGTAACACAATCTGGGACAAAAAGACTTTTACTGAGCCTCTCTTAGGGAATTTCTAGGAAAATAACCTCTAGTTGCTGGAGTTAAAAGGCCAGTAGGAATTTGGCCTAAAGAAACCTGGGGGAAAGCCTGCCCTGGAAAAAAGCCTGCCCAAGCACAAGCCTAACAGAGGCAAGAAGAGAAGGGAGATGGACAGAAAAATTTGAGTCCCTTGGTCCTACTGGAGATCTGGACTTGTTTTATTTCTCTCTCTCTATTTCTCTCTCTCTCTCTCTCTCTCTCTCTCTCTCTCTCTCTCTCTCTCTCTCTCTCTCTCCTCTCTTGCTCAAACTAGATTCTAAAAAACATTTAATTAAATAGACTTAAGTTAATCAGGATTTTTGAGAGGCCACCTATAATGTACACAAGAGGCTCAGTACCTGGAGTAGACCGAGCACTCAGTACTGATTCTCTTGGACTTGTTACAGGGTGACACCCTCATCAACTCACTGTCAGGAGAGAAGAGCACAAGTCAGAACTTAACATTTGACACAACTAATTCGTTGCTCACAGCTCAACAACACTGTACCATGCAGAAAAACAATTACTTAGTTCCACGGCTATGGAGATGAGGAAATGTGGTTCATGGTGCTACCCAGCATCTCAAGAGAGCATCCTATGGAGTATTACTAGCCAAGGAAAATATCCAAATTCACAGTTTGAGGTATGATTCCTATTGAAGGTGTATTGTGTCTACACCTTGGTAAAGTTGAAAACTTGTGAGATGATCCACAGGGAACTGCTTATATATAAATGGAATAAGTGTGTGTGTGTGTGTGTGTGTGTGTGTGTGTGTGTGTGTGTGTGTGTGTCCATTTAGCCTTTAAAAGTTTCACAAAGCCAAAGAACAGTAAGTAGCCATGGTTCTGCCAATGGCTACAGTAGCTAGCAGTCCCAAGACACATTTCTATGTTCAAGGAACACTTGCTTGTAGCAGTCACTTGTTTGAACTTTTTGCTTATTACTTTATGCAATAGGACAAACATCATTTATGAGATAAAAATTTATGAAAAGGAAGAAAAGAATGGAGAAGTAAAAGGAAGGGAGGAAGAGAAATCTCAAAGACCAGTAAACCCTTAAGGGAGACACAAGGTCAAAGGTGTTCTTCCTCTCTTGAGCATTTAGTTCTACACCCTGTAATGAGCACAACCCACGTACCACAAAATCTTCCTTATTTATTTATTCAGCCCATTTGGGGATAAATAATTGATAGTAATTTCAAGTTCCCCTCTACACGGGCCTTACTATTTGAAATAAAAGCAAAGTAGTGTTCTTCACAGATCCAAGCTTAAGCAACCATTAGCTGGAGCAGCCACTACAGGCCAGTATGCTTACATATTGCTGTAGTTTGGATGTGGCTCATCCTGCCAAACTCCATGTTAAAATTTGACTGCTTACAACAAGACCAGAACAATAGCAATGTCAGTGGACATATGAATTCAGAAGGGAAAAATATTTCTCAGGTTCCCATCCCTACACAAAGAACTATAGGCAACCAATGGCTGCTGGGGAAAAGATCATTACCATCTTCCAGGGATGAGGCACTGTCTTAGGATTTCTTTTGCTGTGAAGAGACACCATGACCACAGCAACTCTCATAAAGGAAAACATTTAATTGGGGCTGCCTTACAGGTTCAGAGGTTCAGTAGTTTAGTCCATTATTGTCAGAGAGGGAAACATGGTGGCATGCAGACATGGTGCTGGAGAAGGAGCTGAGAGTTCTACATTGGGATCCACAGGCAGCAGGATGACAGTGGGACACACTGGCCAGGCTTGAGCATCTGAGACCTCAAAGCCCACCCCTAGGGACACACTTCATCCAACAAGTCCACACTTCCTAGTAGTACCACTTCCTGTGAGCCTATGAGGGCCATTTCCCTTCAAACCACCACATTCTACTTCCTAGCCTCCATAAGCTTACAGCCATATCATAATGCAGAAATGCATTAGGTTCAACTTTAAAAGTCCTCATAGTCTAAAATGGTCTCAACCCTATAAATGTCCAATTTTTTTTCTGAGACTCATGACAGTCTCTTAACTGTAATCCTCTATAAAATCGAAATAAAAAATCAGATCACATACTTCCAACATATAATGATACAGAATATATATTACTATGTCAAAAGGGAGCATAGTGAGAAAATACTCGACCAAAGCAAGACCAAAAACCAGCGGAGCGAACTTCAAATTCTGCATCTCCATATCTGAGGTCAAGGCGCTCTTCAGTTCTCCAACTCCTCTCTGCTTTGTTGGCTGCAACACACTTCCTTCTCATGGGCTTGTTCCATTCCCTGTGAGCAGCTGTCCTTGACAAGTGTCCCATGACTGGCATCTCCAATATTTTGGGGTCTCCAAGGCAATCTAGGCTTCACCTACACAGATTTATGAAATGGCCTCTCTAAGGCTTCATGCAGGGAAACTCCTGACACACACCTGTCCTTGGTGGCTTTTCTTAATCACAGAGGGAGATTCCATAACCCCTTTCTTCTCTCCTTGACTCTAAAACCAGAACTACATGGCAGAAGCTCCCAAATTCTGCTGCTTTCCAAGGCTGAAACAAGAACCATTCGTTCAATCACATCTTTGCCAGCTTTAAGTTTTTGACAGTTTCCTTTACTGCTTAAGCTTGGCTGTCCTGGATCTCACTCTGTAGACTGGCCTGACCTTGCACTCAGGTCAGCCTCTGCCTTCTCAGCACTGGGATTAAAGGTGTGCCCCACCATGCCTATTCCTAAGCTTTTCTTTAATTCCTTTTCACTTTTCTTTAATTCTTTTTCGGAAGTCGGAAGTTTAGCTGGGCAGGGTCTTGCTACAAGGTCACCATTCCCTTTATTCCATTTAGCATCAGGCTTTTCTTCTGTTTATCTCCTTGAACACAGGACTTAGCTCCATTCCACTTCCTGGTGTCCCCTTTTCTCCTCAATCTGTACATTTTGTATTTTTCCTTACTCAGCTTGCTCCTTTTCACTATAGATCTGCAAAAGAGTGAACACTAATTACCGGATGGCACCATCAATGCCAGGCTGTTTGAAATGTCCTCTGCTAAAGCTGTTAAATCCATACCTCTTCAGTTCAACCTCAGGCAGATATTTTTGGACAGGGGCAGAAAACAGCCACATTCTTCACCAAAATGTTACAAACATGGTCTGTAGGCCACATCTTCATATTCTTCTCTGTAGCTAGAGTTTTCCTGCCTGGCCCACAGTCAGGACAAATCTCTACCACCCGCCAGTCCCACAGCCGCTCAGACCCAACAAAGTAAACACACAGACTTATATTGCTTACAAACTGTATGGCCGTGGCAGGCTTCTTGCTAACTCTTCTTATATCTTAAATTAATCCATTTCTATAAATCTATACCTTGCCACGTGGCTCGTGGCTTAAGGGGAACTTCACATGCTGTTTGTCATGGTAGCGGCTGGCAGTGTCTCTCTCTCAGCCTTCCACTTCCCAGAATTCTCCTCTCTCCTTGCCCCGCCTATACTTTCTGCCTGGCCATTGGCCAATCAGTGTTTTATTTATTAACATATTTGCCATACAGGACATCCCACAGCACTGAAACCTCTTGAGCCAGGTCCGTAATTCAAATCGCCCTCGGCGCCACTGTCTTGCACGTTCCTACTGGCCCGTTGAGCCCCAGTTAAAGTATTCAACTGCTTTCCTAATCTAAAGTCACAAAGTCCACATTCTTCTACTATCCATTCTGTACATTTAAAACTTTCAGGTTGCTACTGACCAGGGATAAATAAAACCACAAATCATATGGTATTGTTCATTGTTTAGTTGCTGTTGGTAGGTTTTATGATTGCAAAGACTTAAAAAGTCTTCCTTAAATCAGAACATCTCATCACCCGAATCCCCTCCTTCTGCTTCCCACACCCCCTTCTGAGAAGCCTGTCTCAGATCCTATCCCCAGGGGAGACATCCCCTCTCCTCAGAACTTCAGTTCCTCTTTGGTTTGTTTGTTTGTTTGGTTGGTTTTTGGTTTTTTGAAATGGGCTTGTCTGTGTAATAGACCTAGCTGTCCTGGAACTCACTTTGTAAAATAGGCTGGCTTCAAACACGCAGAGATCTGCCTGCCTCTGCCTCCTGAGTGTTTCAGTTCTTTTAATTGGAGTTTAAGCAAACTGTTTCTTGTTATAATCCAACTAAAGAAGCATGATTACCCTCTATTTCATGTTACCCTCACAGTTACAATACATGCTTAGATATTGTGGACATAAGATGTGGTTCATTTTTTTTTCCTAAAATCTTAGGGTTCAAGGGGCTTGAAGAATTTTTAATTTATTTTGTCCTTCCTTCAGACAGGATCACTCTAAATCAGCAAAGCACAGAAGCATCCTGTATTAATAGGGTTCTCTAGAGTCATTCCAGATAGGGTCAAGTTGAAAACCAAGAATAGCCATCACAGCCACCTTATTGGTTGTCCAGTGCAGAGTGGTCAGCTCTGAAACAATATACACACAAAAACAAAAAACAGACTCGGCAAGTTGTACTTGTATAATTGAATACACACACACATATATGTATGTAGCAATAATTTAAAAAGAGTCTTTCAGCATAAGTGTGCGGTATGGGGTGGTGTTGGAGGAAAGATACCTGGAAGGTGCTGGACGGAAGAAAGGAAGGGGAAAGTGTTGTAATTCTATTACAATGGAAAACATATTTTAAGCTTATGGTGTGTTGGGTGTCTTTGTGTGTAGCAGAACAATGTAAATTAAAAGTGTAAGGGGGAAGCCTAGGGGTGGAAAAGTATAAGTGGAGAGATGGCGGTGGGGGGGGATGGAGAGAGAAGGGGAGAGGGAGAATTAACTAATACTATGTACAGAAGAACAATAAGGAAATCTAATCCTTGCTAAGCTAATAAAGATTAAATTAAAACAAAAAAATATTTTAAAATGTTTTTGATTGTCAGAGTAAAGAAGCCTTTGAAGGAGGTCTGAACATGGCCTAATATCTTTATCAAGGGACTGGGTTGGTTTTTGCCAAGACTTGAATTCTCATGGGAATGGCTGAGTTCTCACAAAGTGAGTTTGGCAACATCCTTACACTCCCTTACCAGTGTCCCTTTGGCACTTACATTTGTTTATCTTTTCTGTTTCTCTGCTGTACTGTAACACAGCAGGAAAGCCCTTTATGTAAACGACTGGATGAAGACGCTTGCTCTTGAGCTTCCCAGCCTCTAAAACCCTGAGCCAAGGCAAACACACCCCAGCCTCGGGTGTTTTATTATAGCAATGCAAGACGACTTAAGATACCTATTTCACACAGTCTTTATTATTTCAGTGGGAGCTGGGTATTACTATACCCACCAGACCAAGGGCAACACAGGCTCAGAGAAGTTCAAAACTTGTCCCCAGCTCAAGAGGGATGGATCTAGAACAGAACATAGCTTGGAGTGACCCAAAGCCATATTTTTTCATTACAGTTCTTTCTGGTGATGCTGTAACTGTAGCTGTCACTAGCTGGGCATCACCCTCACTTGGCTGCAGGACAGAGTGACAAAGTGGATTTTATTTCAGGTTATAAATTTTTAAATCCAATAAGGGGGACCACCACAGAGCTTTTAAAAAGATTTTTAAAAAAAAAAATACCAATTATACCGGTTTTCTAAACTGCATACCAGTGCTAATCAGTTTGGTCTCTTTTCTATTTCCCCTTAATTTTATTTTAGCTTCCAGCCTTGTGTGGTTGGCTATGGAGGGAGGGAACAGTGATTCTCCATGCTCTGTAGACTCCCGTCTGCCTGGCCCTGTCTCTGCTTTCTCACATTGTAGTCTTAATTTGATCAGCGGTTATGAAAAGGCAACATTAATCCTGGAGAAAGAGGCATTGTTCCTGGCCAGACAGTTTCAGCGTTGCTTCGAAAGTGAAGTGTTTTGTGTTCATATATGAGTTTTGCCCTTTGGGGCTTTGTGACTCCTTGATGTGAGAACAGAAAGAGGGACAGAGTTATTTAGAGTCAGACACATGACACCTGGTATTGGAAAGTCTTGTCAGAAAGCACGGTGAGTTCTCTAGCCCAGCAAAGCTCCTGCCTGAGAGGATTCCAGAAGATGCTACTGCATATGGATATAGTCATGGGCACATTGGTGGTGAGGGGCAAGGGGGAAGAAAAGGATGAACCTTCCTCCCTATGCATCATGACAAGTTAGGTTCCCAGGCCTGGTAGTATAAACCTAAGTAATTTATTCATCTGATTACCGTTGTCATTTGCACAGCACTTAACAGATCCTCGTGCCTTACCAAATGCTTTTATGAGTATCTCCTTTTGATCCTGTCAGTATCATAAGTGTATAGCCCTGTACCTGGTGAAGAAGATGAGGTTTAAGGCACAAGGAAAGTGTGCAGAACTTGCCAGGTTCTTAATGACAGCACAAGATTGTCTCCAGGGTGTCTATTATATACCAGGCCCTGGGCTAAGCCCTGAGGATATAGGCATGAATAAAAACAAAGTCATACAACGTTTAGGTAAGTAGAGCCAAGCAGTGAGTGAGCAAGCTATGAGACTTTGGGCACCTACTGTACTGTCTTGTTTATAGGAGATATTCAATAGATCTTCCCTGGACAGGGGAAGCATGGAAGGATGGATGGGTGACACTGTATGAATATAGGTGAGCATGGAATGCTATGAAACATAGAAGAGTAAAAATCTTACAGCATAGTAGGTGTTTGAGCTGAGTTTTGATATAAAGGTAAGAAATTCATCAGCTAGTGAAATTTCTTTTAGTGTGTGTGTGTGTGTGTGTGTGTGTGTGTGTGTGTGTGTGTGTATGTGTGTGTGTGTGTGTGTGTGTGTGTGTGTATGTGTGTGTGTATGTGTTTGTGGGTATGTTATCACATGTGTATGGGTGTTCATGGAAAGACAGAAGAGGGTGTCAGCTCTCACAGAGCTAGAGTCACAGAAGGTTAGTTATGGGTGCTGGGAATTGAACTCTGGACCTCTGCAAGAACAGACATCTCTAGACATCTCTCCAGTCCCAGCTGAGGGACTTCCATCATACAAGGCTGACTGTATGCTATAAGTTAATCTCCTCTGCTGTAACAGAACAACTCTGGACTGTCTCCCATCTTCCTGTCTAAAGACACAGAGACTTTAGAGCCAAGGCCAGGTCCCAGGATGCTCCATCTCTGTTTACATTCCTCTGCAGGATGCTGCTCAACTTTTCTCTAGTGTTGGTTTTCTTCTTTTCTTTCATATGGGGGAATCATTCCCAGGGGTGTCGTGCACAGCCTAGGAGCATGATAGTTGGACTTCTTAAACTCTGGATCATTAACATTTTAAAAGCAAAGTGCTATGTTTCAGGCCCCCATAAATAATCATTAGAGGAATCGTAACAGTAATTGCCAAGCAGTGAAACAACAGAAATGTCTTGCTTACATTATCCAGAGCTTTATGATGTGTGCTGCTCTTTTAATGTACATTACTTAATGATGGATCCTAACAGTCCTTTGAGAGAGAAAAGCAAATAATCATTCTGCCATTTGATGGAGATAGGATTAATGTTCAAAAGAGAGGGACAAAGTTGCAGCTGATCACATCTCTACTGACCACTGGAATTCTTGACCTGCTACGACTCAGTGTAGATAGGACCCATAGATAAATGTGTGTATTTCTACTTTTGTCATGGAGTAAATGGAACCTCAGTAAGTGACTCATCCAGGGGCACCCAGATAGTAAAAGAGAATGCTGTGACTAAAAGCCATTTTTTTCTTAACTTCAGCATTCTTTGCATTTTAATATCTTGCTTCCTTCCTCCTCAAGAGGTTCCAAACAAGAGAGCTAGGACCAAGCATTCCATCTTCTTAGAGAGGTTTTAAATGTCTTGTTAGAAATGTTAGGATTCTTGGCTTACTCTGACTATAGAAAATGTGTGAGTGGGTCCTGGGTCAGATCGTGAAAGCTTGTCTGGTCTCTTCTGCTCTGTAGGTCTGTTGTCATGGTTGTCTTCATCAATATCTTCATCCCTCTCCTCTTGTCCTTCCCCCTCTCCTTTTCCTGTTTGGCACTCCCTTTTGGTGGCCCACAGAGGCTTCCTAGTGAGAAATTACTCAAGGTCAGAGAATCTGAGCTTGCTTTACCCAGCAGGGCTGCATAATAGGATGATTTGGCCAGAGGTGTGTTTACCAGGTGTTTGGAAGGGTCTACACTTGGCTGTACAGTGTGCTTTGATCTTGCAAGGGGGAGGTCTTTTGCCTCTCCTTTTGGCATGTTATAAAAAGCCCTTTTGAATAAAGCTCTGGGCAGCTGGGTATTGACCCAGGGCCTTCCTGAAGCTATCCTGTGTCTCTGTCTTTCTTATCATCTTTTTCTGTCTTTCATTTCCTCATTTCTCTCTCTTCCACCCAAGAACCCTTCAAAAGGTGGGAGCAGGTTGGAGCTGGAGTCCTCCACTCCCTCTTCTATTTAATATTCTTATTATCTATTGTTGTTCCTGTGTTTATGTTTTAGTTATTAGAAGGAGAGGTGTGTACTAGGAGGTAGTTTATTATCATTTCTTAGAACCCTATCCATGTAAAAGTAGCATTCATTGCCACTTGCTAATTATATCATTAGAACCATTCACAGTCAGTGTAAACTTTCACCCTAAGAACAGAAGCACATTGAATGGCGAGAACACAGTTAGAAGTACACTATTTAGACTCTTGGGTTGAACACACCATGTAGAACTGCCTCTCCTAAGGGGGAACACATGGAAAAAAGGAAGAACACCTCAGCTCTGATTCTCCCACCATCCCTGACACCACAGTGACACGGTGGTGCTGTCCACTCCTACAGGCAATGGGAGCGTGCAAGGCTAAGGGAATGCTGAAAAGGACTGCCAGAAGAGCTGTAAAGAAGTTGGTAGGCGTGGCCTAATAAGAATCCTATAGACCAGGGAAGGACATGGAGGAGCTGGGTGAAGGAGAAAGCATGAGGTGAGAGATGAGTAGACAGGAGCAAAGGAGGTTGGAAGAGCAGAGGGGAGCTTCCTGCTGCACAAGCCCCACAACAGCAGAGAGATACAAAGAACAAGAGCCCTGGGATAGTAATTGAGGTGGTCTGTGCCCCGCATAAGGCTGAATGAGGTCACATAGCTGCAGAGAAACAAAGGTGAGAGCCAATGGCAACCGGAAAGTCACCCATAACTGACATGATTGAATTTACAGATTTGCCAGCAAGCCTCTAAATGACAGACTGTAGCAGGATGGGATTCCCTGGTGTGCAAACCAATATTCTTTGCTAGCCTGCCCTGATGGTGTTAGGGTTGACACCTCTGATCTCATAGGACATCCAAGGGCATTTTCATTGCCACATCTGGTCAGAGCTTCTGATTTATGTCCTGTCAGGAAGATCTATTTCCCCAGTAATAGTCATGTTTCCACTGCTGATTTCCTTCCCCTTAGGACCCGAGATTGCAACTAGCTCTGTAGTCTCCTGAGGCATATCACCTAAATGTTCCCCTTGGAAATTGCTCCTGCAAATATTCTCAATCAAAACCCAATAAAATGTCTGAGAGCTTGTACTACCCCAGAGGCTGGGAATTGCACACTGGAACCATATCCCAGCATGTTAAACATAGGACCAACTCTCACACCCTTCTGCTAACACAGACTTTTGGAATTACATCTGGGTTTTCCTCCTCTAAAGTCAGACCCTGTTATTGAATTAACAACATTCATTTATGATTTTCAGACATTGAGGAATACTAGCACACAGCAAACACTCCAAAACCCTTCTCACATCATCTTAGGGCAAGGAGCAGTTTGTGAAAAATGGTCATGCAAAGAATTTATTCCTTGGCCAGGATTTTGAAAACATCCCCCATGTCACACTTTTGATGACGGAGCTTCACAAAAGCAGGTACTCATAAAAGCCAACCCTCCATAAATAGTGTTTTTTTTTTCTTCCCAAGACAGAAGTTTTCTAGTGGTTTATTAACTAGAGGGGCACTTACCCTGCTGCAACAGAGTAAAATGATGCTCCCTCAAACAAGCAACAGCTCATGTCTATCTTGGGGTATTATTCCAAACCACCAGGTGGTCTGGATTGTCCTGCTGACAAGAGATGCCTTCTGCTTTGTTGAGGCCCTGATGTGCTTATCAGTATGGTTGACATTGAATAATGGCATCAATTTTGTTTCTTCATTATTTTTAAAAATTCATCATCGTTTAAGAATTTTATATATGAATATAATGAGTTTTGATCAAATCTATCTCTACTCCCTCCACTCTATTTCCTCTGATTGCACCATCTTTCCTGCCTAAGTTCATGTAATTTTTTTTTAACCCACTAAGTCCACTTAATGTTGCCAACATGTGCCTGGGTGTAGAGCCACCCACTGGAACAACCTACCAGCCACTGAATCTCTGAAGAAAACTGCCCCCGCCCCGCCCCCGCCCCGATATCCATCACGTACTAATAGCTACCTACTCAGCTAGTGGTAAGACTGTGACTCTGTCCTCACCCATGCTGGAATTTTGGCTGGCTTCATTCTGTGCAGATATTGCGCAGGCAGTCATCGGTGCTGTGAGTGCACGTGTTTATTGGCCAGTCACGACAGGTAACCATTGTTTCTCCGCAGTCCTCCACCAACTCCGGCTCCTGCAATCTTCCCACCTCCTCTTCTTCAATGATTTCTGAGCCTCTGGGGTAATGGCGCCTGACGTCGACGTCTCATTTAGGCCTGAACCCTCCACCGTGCTACCCATGAGCTAACTGATGCGGTTCTCATCCCTGAGAGAAAGAATTACTATAAAAGAACAAACTGATCCTCTTCTGATTCCTGTAGCTCCCTGTCTCACTGCATGATGTCTTCCCCACACCTGTGCTCCTGACAGGATGCCATCTCCCTCCAGGACATCACTGGAGTCAAACGATGCCAGTGCCGTGAACTTGAACTTCACAAATTATGAGTTGGATAAGCCTTTACAATATTTTTTAATTAATGACCCAGCCTTTAGTATTTTATGATAGCAACAGAAAATGTATGTATATAGAGACTTACTGCAAAACAACTTAATTGCAATCTCTGAGGCCAGAGCCTAGGCATTCATATTTTAAAATGTTTCTTCAGTTGGCTAAAGGTACAGCTGGGTTAGGTACCTCAGAACTAGCTTAAGGGCAGAATATTTTTCTCTGGACCATTAGTACTTGTATCTGGCATTCAATTGACATTCAATAAATTCTTGAAGGATGGACAAAGGAATGATTGAGAAATGGCTTCCTACATATTACTTAAACTTGACCCTAAATAGAAATTTACAAATTCATATCATTTTCTTGAACAGGGGATATTAGCTCTAGCAGAGACCTTTGATGCAAGAGAGATTTATCATGTCTGACAGATAAGACTCATACAGCAAAAGGTCTCGTGGTGAGTGGATAGTGGGGACCAAGCTCATGGATGCTAAATTTGGAGGGCTTCACTTGATTTCTGTGACACCGAAAGATTTATTTCACTTAACTTTTCAAAGCAAGGATGAGCTCTCTCTTTCAGAACCCCTTGAATAGAAGTGGAAATGCCTCCACCCATTCTCCAGGCTCATGTGCATTTCAGGGCATTTATTCATTATTTGGAACCTGCTCATTATACAGTTTTACTACATAATGAAGACAAATGCCCACAGTTTAGCTACAGATTTGGTTAATGACAAGATGTATAATAATACAAGATAATAGGGCCAGGCCATTGCATTCTAATTAAATATTTTTGTCAGATCCTTTTGCTCATTAATCTTCTTTTATTTGCCATGCTTTATGGCTATTTTGCTTCCCACCTTGAGGAGATGCATATGTGTCATTTAAAGAATGGAAACAGTTTCAAGATTTTTATGGGAACTGGGTTTTCTTCTCTCTGTATGTGTTTGTCTGCAGACAAACCAGTGAGTTTAGAAGGGAACACATCACACGTCATCCAGACAAGCCTTCTAATTGGTATGCTAGCCCACGCTAAGCGGTGTGATTGCATCCAGTTACTGGCAGGGAAAGAAAGCATTTCCAAGGGGAAATAATAACTCATTGTGAGTCTGGTAACAGCTACAAAGGAACTGAATAGTAAACATCAACCTTAATTTTAATGTCTCATATTATGCAAAATATTCTATAGACAAGGTCTGGGACGTTCAAGCCCACCCTTCAGGACAATGATGCTATCCTAAGACTGTGGTGGTCACTGATGTCAAATTTGAAACTGCTCAGGGACACAGAGTATAGGAGCATCAACATCTCTACATCATCCCACATCATCATTTTTTTTCATAAGCAGAAGTATTTACCTATTAAGAGCTGTCAAAGGCTGAGATTCCACAAGCTATCTGTCTGCCGGCAATAACCCCTTTTAGGTTGAGCTTTGATGGGACAGTATTTAGGTTCTAATGGCCCTTAAAAGCTACAAGGTGCAAATGTGAACCAATGAAATCCACACTGCAATGGCCATTTGCAGAATGATCCTTGCAGAGCTGCTGAGAGATAGGGGGGTTGATGAAGCATCTCCATTAGAATGTGGCCCTGGAAAGGCATCCTCCACAATACCTGTGTCATTTAATGGTGCTCATTCTTACCCTCCGCCCCTTCCCTCAACTAAAGATGATTACCCTGACAGCAAGCCATGTCTCACCCATCACTTTCTGTCAATTTTCTTGCCTCTGGAAAAAAATTCTGTTTGGGTTCTTAGATTAATTCTCTAGGCAAAACACTCGCCTCCTATTCCTGCTATTTCTGTTCAAAATAGACATCCGGGGAGAGTTAACTGAAGAAACAAAAGTTAGTTAGACTATGATTTAAACACAGCACACCAATTACAAGTTTTAAGGGGGAGTGGGAAAGGATTCAAGGAGAACTTTCCTCCTGAAACACATTGTCATCATGAAGTATCACACAGATGCAGCACAGATCTAGCGGCAAAGAGGCAGGCCTGCCTCACACGCTCCATCCAGTCTAGACTGATTTCCCATTAGCATCTCCAACACAAGATACACATACCTGATGGACCTGTGTGCCCAGGAGGAGAAATGATAACGATAATTAAAATAGCCAAGTGACCATTAACAGTTTTTTCTACTAATCAGTTAGTGGTCTCTTTTCTGTAAAGGAGCCACAGGAGAAATCCAAGTATCATTCAAAATATTTCTTGGGATGAAGTTCTTGGAATTAAGAGCTTTTGTGTAGCTTTCTCCAAAGACGTTTCTTTCCCCCACTTAGCAGATTCCACATCTATAAAAATGATGAATTCTTGGTGCTAAGACTTCATCCTTCTTAGCCGAGCTGAGGAATCATCTTGACCTACACAGACTATAATGAGTGATGGAGGCACATGTGACATTTAAAGGGACAATGGTGGAAAGGGTCAAAGGCAAAGGAGATGGCATCCAGCATTATCTGAGTAAAGGGAACGGTTTCTGCTGTAAGGCCTTCAGCTCTCAATCAGTGGGGCTCTTATGTCACCAGCTGTTCATTCCTGTTCACCCCCAACACAATTACTTAGGAAAAGTCCAACTCTGAGATACACAGGGAGATTTCTGGTGGTTGTGACAGACCACACAGCCTTCATTTATTAAGAATGTATTAATAAATTAAGGACTTACTCAGTGAACACTAGGAAATGGTGTAGTAGAAACGCAATTAGAAATATAAGAGGTGGACTCGGAGTGGATCATATATAGAAAGGGCTAGGCTTTACATATCCCACTGGAAAGCAGGAGATGTGTTTAGCATTGAAGAATGACTTCACAGATCATCTGGCATCACAGGTGAAGACTATGTGGGGTTACTAAACTCTGATTTCTGGAGTACAAGAAAAGGGGGGCTCTAGTCTATGACTCTATGACTGTGATTTGGCCCAAATAAGATATATTTGCCTAGGGGTATGCTAATGTGGACAGAATACAGCCTCGTCTCTTCAATGTGTTTCATTTCTGAGTTCTTTTGAATTAAGTGTGAGAAGAACTTCCATAAAAGAGCTCCCTCCCTCCCTCCTTCTCCCCATCTTTTGAATATAGATTCCCCATTTCTATTTTAAACATTCATTCAACATCCCATCAAAAGATTCCACAAAGTCTTCCATGAAGAATTTCATACCATCCATACTTGACCATAGATCCTGGATCCTTCTTTCTTTCTATACAGCACCCAGTGATCAGGTGCTTAAAAGAAAATTTGGGAAATGTCCACACTCCACTGTTGGCTCCTTAAATCCTCCATTCTTCCTGCCCTTCTCCATCTTATTTCTCTCCAACTTAATTCTACCATGCTATACCTTGTGGACGTAACGCTCCTTCTTAGGGGAATTTTTCTTTGATTATCCCTTGTTGGTTTTCAGACCCAGTTTCTTTATCTACAGTTTTTATCTCACTTAACCTCTTCTGCTGGTTAGGAAACATTTTCTGCTGAGTAAATTCAAAGATCTCCATAACACAATGTTATCCTTAGTCCTTTGATCTACAGCCCATCTCCCTTCCAATCATTTTTCCCTTTCTCTGTGAACCTTCATGTCTTACGAGTTCCCAGCATACTCTTGCAGTGTTCTTCTTTCTACATAATTCTTTTCTACCACATTATTTTTGATTTTTCACTCCATTTTGTAACTTTATTTTTTTCAGAGACTATTTTTATCTCCTTCTATGCTATACATTTGCCTTTTAAAAAATTCACAGTACAATATTGCCTATGTGCAAATAAATGACAGTAATAAAGCCTTCCCCATACTGTTTACTTGTGGTATTTGATTTAGTCAGCTTCATATCAAGCCCTACCCACACTTCTGCAATGCTTTTTAATGAAATCTAAAATGGTTTTCCATATTTCTTTGTATTCATATAAATTATTTGACGTTTTATAAATTGTAAGTTTTTTTTGTTCTGCCCAAGTGCTCTTAAGTAAAAAGAAAGGGAAAAAAAAGACCCCAAACAAAACCTCAGTGCATTTTTCTTTCTTTATGAAACCAATGTTGTAGAACAGCATATTCTGGACCTCTGGTGTCTTAAGTTCTTCATAGTGGTTTTAGGGATCATTCTTCATAGCATTTTTTTTTCTTTTCACAGTATCCAGCTTTGGGGGAGATGAGAGAGAGAAAGAGCCAGAGACAGAGACAGAGATGGAGATCAGACTCAAAATGGGTCCCTGACTTCCAAATAATTTAGTTATTATGTTCCAACTCTTCTTACAGTGTGAGAACAAGATGCACTCAGTGAAGAGCATGCTTTGAGTTTGCTTTTGTCTTGCACTAACAATGTACTGTATGATATGAGCTGCCATATAGTCATAAAAGCAAGCACTTGACCCTCTACTGTACACTGTACTGAAAAATGATGATGTGCAACAGGTAAAGTGTTCTAAACATAGTTTTAATTTACATTGTTGCCAACTTTCAGCACGTTCACGGAAATGCAACTCCATTTGAAGACGAGGTGCATCTCTCTCATAGGAATCGTTAAGCCTGTGAAAAGAAACCTACACAATAGCTACCATTAATGGAGCATTTAATATGTATTTCCAAGTTCTGTCTATTTTACATATTCATTCCAATAACTCTTCTAATATGTTCATAGAATGGATGTTTTTATTCCCATTTCACAGTAAAGAGTTATAGATTCCATGGAGGCAAAGCATTTTGTTTATTATTCTGTATCTGCTGAGTAGTTGAAGTATGGAACCCTGCTTTATGACACTCTACTATGGAGCCATGCCTCTATATGAGCATCTGAAAATTTCCATTCATCCCCACTAAGAGGTATAAAGACAGCAACCCTAGAACCCAGTTGTTCTCCATAGTCCAACAGGTGGAGAACAAAGGGTTTCTGATTTTATACAACCATGACCTGGGTCAGAAATGGAAGCTCTGTCTACATCCTGTCAAAGGAGCAACATAGGTCACGGCCTTACAGCACATTATCAACAAGCACAGGAGGAGGTGTCTGCTCAAAATAGTCATCAGATCACAAAGACACACATGCCCTTTGTGCAAGAGGAGGTTGGGTTTGTTGGACTACGCAGCTGAACGACAACAATCAGACTTGGCTCTACACATGGAAGAATGTTGAAATGGTGCATCAGGCTGTCAAAAAATACTTCTTCCTAGTTTGGCTCTTCTTGCAATTATATGATGACCACTAGCTGCCACAGGCTAACACTTAACTGACTTTGTCTCCTTAGTAGAAAAGATCTTACTTTTCCTTGTTGGTTCAACAGAAGTTTTAGGTTTTGCTGGGAGATCTTGTGGAGAGAGGGTGTTTCTAAGGATGGATGCCTTTCCAGAAGCCCCCAAAAGCTCAGACTAAGCTGGGATCTATACCAGCCAGTCTAGACGACCAGGAAGATAGGCTCTTGTACAGTAATCACTCTGGCCAGGGGAGGGGTGTATTTAAGCTGTTCATGTCTGGACCCTAAATTCACTCTCAGAGCTGAAGGGAAGAGAGTGGCATCAGCTCCAATAGAACCCCATGAACTGAGCGTAAGGACTTTTCTGGAAGTAGATAAAATAGAATCAGGGTATTCATGGAGAGCAATGCCTACTACAACCAGTCCACAATTGGAAGACAGAGAACCACAGTAGCAAAAGATGTGAGTTTAAGATGACTCCAATTGTAAGCCACTGAGCTAAGTTTCTTAGACTCCAAATAATAAAGGAAGAGATTAGCCATTGATTTCTACTAGTCATTTATTTGGCTCTATTAGGATGAGACAGAAATTGTAAAGGTATGAAGCCAGACATTTATTTGTCTTGCAAACACATGTGCATTAATTTTCCCATTGGTCTGCAATTTACCAAGAACTGTTTAGGTATTAGTGAGTTAGATAAAACCTCCTACTTGTAACATACATACACACACACACACACACATACACATACACACACTATTAGCACACATGCACAAACAATTGTACACACATGCACACTCAAGCATACACGTGCATGCACTCATATACATACATAAACACACATGCACATGCACACATACATGTGCATGTAAGCCCACGTGCACACAGGGTGGAAGTTTCAGATGAAAGCTACAACACAAAGACATAAACACAATTTTCCACTTTCTCCCAAGATATTTCTAGTAATAACCTCCATCTGAGAGTTGCTTTCTAAAGAAAGGTGAAATGCAGCTCCTAGGCTAGGAGACGGTCATAATCAATCATGTGTCTATGTTAGTCATTAGGATTCTACTTGCTCTCCCTGGGATTCTAATGAGAGCTATCTTCTTTCTTTGAGAATTCTAAATCTCACCATGGTAACTCTCAGGAAAGTGAAATAGAGGCAGAACACAAATGGCCCTCAAATTATGCCAACTCGATTTGGCAATGATTAGCAAAATAGAATTTGGCTTAGGATTCAAATATTTGCTATAGGAAGTGGGGTAATACTTCCTGGTCTCTGTTATGCATCTGTGAAATGGGGTCAATAATACTGCAGGGGACTTCTGGGAGAACACAAAGAGATGTTATTCATAAAACTCTTAGAAGCCACATACAGTTTGGAGTAAATATAGAATAATCAATGCTTGTGAATTAATCAATATACTGTGATTATTTTTGAATAGCAATACATTAAGATCAAAAAAAGCTGACAGTTTTCCCATTTCTCAGGCATCAGACCCTGTTACATGATAGCTCTTACCCTGACATCCCTGTCCCTCACTATCACACAGCTCACATTCCCAATTATATTTGGCTTAGAGTAATCCTGAAGTCATTCATATTCGCTCAGCATATACCTGCTGGGCAAGCAAGTGTGGCCTTGACAAGAATAATTGTACTTGGCATTTGTAGAATATCTTATACATTTCAAAGCCCTTTTGCATATGTTACCTCATGTGGGATTAAGCATTTGCCATGGATACGACATTCACGGATAATCAAAGTTGGAATTTTATGCTGGTTATTAGATTTCGACTTCTGCTCGCTTTCTGAGAGACCCACAAATCAGTTTATTTAGTGTAAGGCATATTCATCATCATCATTTTTTAGAGAATTTAGGTCAGCCAAAATTGGGAATTTGGTTAGCACATCTTGGGTAAAATAATGTATCCCAGGGTTTATTTTGCAGAGGGAGGAGGTAGGTGGCAGAAAAGGAGGGGTTATGGATGGGATCCAGAACTGAAGCTTTTATCAGTGTCCTGACAGGTACCTGTAAGAAGTGTGGATGACGTTCCAGAAGCCTGAGAGCTCATTCTGAGCTGGAAGCTACTCTAGACAGCACAGGTCACTTCGGAAGGGTGGCCACTTCCTTACCCGCTCTTCCTTTATGGAGAGGCTATGTGTTGGTGGCTATGTTTTTTTGTTTCTGAGAAAAGTAACCTCAGGATAAAGCAGGGTTTATTTTGGCTTACAAATCTAAGGCATAGTCCTTCCTGGTAGGGAGGACATGGCAGTGAGAACATGGGACAGCTGATCATAGTGCAACCTTGGCCAAGAAGCAGAGGGAGATGACCACTGTGCTCATTTTGCTTCTGATTTTACCATCTGAAAGCACAGGCCATAGGGTTTCTGCCTACTTCTGGGTGGTGGGCATTCCCTCTTACATTAAGCCTTTCTGGAAACACTGTCATAGCTACACTCTGGAGTGTTTCCACCGTGATTCTAAACTCAGTCAAGTTGACAATGATGAATCAGGAGACTGTTTAACAAATGCAAGTTGGATGATGAAATCAACAGTTTTTAAGTGGGACAGCTTTGAATTCAAATGCTTGCTTACCAAATAGTAACTCTGAGCAAGAAATTTGTCCTATGTAATCCCCAATGTCATGTTTTAGGTGTGTATTGGGTACACACACTTCACAAAAGTATAATAAAGTTAAATAAGTGAGTGTATGTGGGAAGTGTCTAAATTGGAAAGTTTTGTTAAGCCTTGTTCTCTGTAGCCCTGTTATCAGGAGTAAATTATCAGGAGTAGCTGCTACTTTGGGTTCTGAAGGTTGGGATGAGGTGCTTCAGTTGTTCTTTCTCACTACACTATTAGAGGGTTCTGTAGAAACCTGAGTGAGAAAAATTTCTTCTGGGATGAGGCTGAGAGTGTACTTTGAGTCTTCAGGAAAACTGGAGATATTTAGCAGTTGGGCATTTGAGGGGAGAAGAACTCATTGCCTTTGTGAACTCTAGGAAGTTCATGGCCACTGTCACCTAAAGTTGCTCCAATAAGAGTCCTATGCTGGTCAGTTCGGACTGTATCTCGACCATTGCCAGCAGTCTGTTGTGGGGGTATCTTTGTGGATTTCTGTGGGCCTCTCTAGCACTTTGCTTCTTCCTATTCTCATGTGGTCTTCATTTACCATGGTCTCCTATTCCTTGTTCTCCCTCTCTGTTGTTGATCCAGCTGGGATCTCCCGCTCCCCCAAGCTCTCTTTCCCTCGACCCTCGCCCTTCATTACCCCCACTCATGTCCAGGCTGTTCATGTAGATCTCTTCCACTTCTCCGTCATTGGGCAATCCCCGTGTCTTTCTTGGGGTCCTGTTTTCCAGGTAGCCTCCCTGGTGATGTGAGTAGCAGTTCAGTCATCCTTGTTCTACTCTGGTGATGGGATGGCCAAACACCCTAATTGTCGTGCTAGAAACCCCATCCAACTACTGAGGTATCTGGATGCAGAGATCCATGGCTAGGCCCCGGGTGGATCTCTGGGAGTCCAATTAGCGAGAATGAGGAGGGTTTATATGAGCGAGAATTGTTGAGACCAAGGTTGGATAAAGCACAGGGACAAATAGCCAAACAAATGGAAACACATGAACTATGAACCAATGGCTGAGGGGTCCCCAACTGGATCAGGCCCTCTGAATGGGTGAGACAGATGATTGACTTGATCTGTTTGGGAGGCATCCAGGCAGTGGGACCAGGTCCTGTGCTCATTGCATGATTTGGCTGTTTGAAACCTGGGGCCTATGCAGGATCGCTTGGCTCGGCCTGGGAGGAAGGAACTGGACCTACCTGGACTGAGTCTACCAGGCTGATCTCAGTCCGTGGAGGAGGCTTTGCCCTGGAGGAGGTGGGAATGGGGGGTGGGGTGGGGGGAAGGATGAGGGGGGCTGGAGGGGGGAGAACAAGGGAATCTGTGGCTGATATGTAGAACTGAACTGTATTGCAAAATAAAAATTAAAAATTAAAAAAAAAAAAAGAGTCCTATGCTGAATGGAAACCTACAGGGACAGACACAGCTTTGGTAACTGAGACCTTTGCACACAGTAGGTTTGCAAGCAAACAGCAGCTCTCGGGGGACATTGCTGTTGAGGTCTGCCACATAGTAGCCATCGGCGGAACTTGCTGAAGCTAAGTCTATGTGTGGTCTCTATTACTAAAAGCCATTGCATGGGAGGCCAAGGCCATTGAGAGTATGTCTGGATGGATTACATATTCAGTGCTATCGGAAGACAGTCTCAGCTGGGGGAGTGTGCCTGTGTGTCAGGTGTGTGCATCTGTAAGAAGCTTGTCAGAGAAACGATTTTAATGTCCCTATGGGGAGACCGGATGGAGCTGAAGACCCAGATGAGGCCTGAGACAACTGAAGAGATCCTCCACGATCACTTGTCTGTAGGGTGATGAATGTTCCGAGAAAGGGAAGTTTTCATTATCAAATTAAATGAGAGTGCTTTATTCTATTTGATGGAAAAATGACACTAGCATTCTACAAGGGCACAGCAAATATAGCTCTGAACTGTACTATCCTCAGTAGCACAAGGACATGCAAACTCGTCATCTGAGCTGTGTAGAATGACCTTTGCACACTACATGATAATGTGAAAACCCTTGAAGGAAGAGTGTGGGGACCACAATGAGGAGTAGTTTGTACTCTGAGTTGTGACTCGCTGTGTTTTACTTTCTGGTATGTATTTTGGTCATCTCTTTGAAGCAGTTTTAGAAGATAGAGTTTGGATCTATTTCTCCCCTGGGCCTAGCACGATGGCAGCCCTCAGAGATCCTGCAGGTGCTTGTGCATCAAACTGTATCACGAGCTTGTTTTCCATCAGCATACTGTAGCTCCCTTAGGGTCCAGGCTTCATAGCAACCAGGGAAGGAATTTGGAATGAATCACCACTTTCTAAATTTGGTATGGTACTTCAGTGGTGACAGAGGTGATAGCTGGGAGCCTTCTTCAGTGGACAGTTATGTCTTTGGGTAAGATGGAATTCCCTGCTGTCTTCCACAAACAAGTGCCAAGGTTGTCATGTTGAGGATCCAGCAAGGTAAGACCCCTTCTTGAGCTAAGGACCCAGGAAACTCTCCAACAGAAACACTGGTTTGGTCAAGAATCCTACCTTTTAATGACCTTGGGTTCAAGGACAAGTTTAAGGTCTGTCTGTCTTGCAGACACTACTTCATAACTACACAGAATGAGGAGTAATAGGATTGCTGTGTCCACAACTGGAGTAGAGCAGTCTGGGAGACTCAGGTCTCCTCCCTGCACCACACAATTAGAAACAGAATCCACAAACTTTTGTCTACCTTTTGATGACCACAAACCACGATGTTTTGGGGGCCCTTTCTTTATTACAGTTTTAAAAAGGAAATCACAACTATAGGCATGTGTATGGAGAGTGATCCATGGCTTTCAGAACAAATCAACTAAGCCTGATGTAGTTTTTGGCAAAGGAAAGAGGCTTGCCTGTATCCCATAAGCAGCAGAGCCAAGCTTCCCCCTCTCATTTCTGAATCTCTGTTGCCAACTTTCTCAGCAGTACCTGGGCCCAACAACAGTGGCCATAATGAAATCTGATCAATTAGCACCAACCTCTGGGGTGTCCCACAGTTGATCTTATGGACAAAGCTAAACTCAGCGGATGAATATTCATTATGACAAGAAGGAGGGGGCTTTTAGTTCTCAGACAATTAACAAAACCAACAGGAAGCTTATTAACTGTCTATGGTGGTAAACCACTATCTGGCAATGATAACTCATAAAGTCTTTTAGAGCCTTCTTGAGGAGGCAAAGGTGAAGAAGTGAGCCATGGTCTAGCTTCAGTGACCAGCTGGCTACCTCAAGGCAATGTCTCCCATCAACTCTCTTGGGCAGTTGCTTTCCTTCAGTTGACTACTCTCAGACAAGGTTCCCCTTTTAATCAATATATGATGTCAAAGCTTAGCCAATAGTCTCCCCAGGCCCAACCCACTGATCTACCATACACTGTGTGTTCTTACACAGAAAGCTTTGGAGGAGAACTGAGAGGCTGAATGGAAAAATGCATTCAGCGTGATGGCCCTGCACCCTTTGAGACCTTGGCCGGGATTTAGTTTTTTGGGTTTTGTCTTCCATATCTATAAACTGAAACTTACTAAACTTATCAGATGGAACAATTGCGAAAAATGATTGAGCTAATATCTGCACAGTGCCAGACAAAGGGTCTCACCTATGATAAACACTCAGAAATTCTATGATAAGGACATCAGCCATGACATTCTATACCAGAATACTGCAGAACACAAAGCAATAGAATCATATGATGGCTGCCTTTGGTAACTACTGAGAGACACAGAGGCCACTCAGCATTCTGAGGAAGGAAGAGGTCATCCCTTCTCACTAGGGCATTTTAGAAAGGCTCCTAAGAGGGACTGTGGTGGCTGTGTAGGTTTTACCCTGCAGAAATAAGGGAAGGCCATCATAGGCAATGGAATGATAGTCAGAAAAGAGAGGTGGAGAGGGGTGAGTCATCACAAGTTTGGGGAAATCAAGCTTCCCAATAGTGTAGAATCAGTTTTTGATTGGAAGGAGAGAGATAGAAGGATGAATGGATACGCTAGAATCCCACTGTGGAAGGAGGTGGTGCTTGTAGATTGTTTTAAGAGAGAAGTTGCATTATATACCACTGCAGGTAGAAATTACAAGCTAATAGACCATTTGCTAATGGGTCATAGAGCAAGGACTGCTCAGTGTCTGATAGATTTACAGGTTAAAAGAACCAAGGCAGCTTGGGTTCTATCAATTATGGTCTGTGCTATAGCAAACCATCTCCAAACTCAATGCTTGAAACAAAAATTATTTTCTTAGCTGTAGAGGTTAGTAACTCGGACTGGGCTCAGCTGTGTCTGGGGTCTGTAGCTAGGACATCTTGGTTTATTAGAGGCTGAGGATCCATGACTATTTTCCATGTGGTTTTATGTCTTCTAGTAGGCAAGGCTGAGATTGTTCCTGTAACACAAATCTTAAAGGGTCTTACTAGTAAAAAACACAGGAGAGAGATATTGGGGTGAATGCTGGAGGATCAGAGAAACAGAACAAGCTGCAACTACCTCACCTTGCCAATTCCTCAGCTGATCTCCTTTCCTCAAACTGGAAGCCTCTGTGTCCTCATCCGAATGCATCTCAGCTGAACTGCTGCTCAAAATCCTAAAAGCTTAGCTAGACTCTAATTCCTGGTTCTCACACCTTATATACCTTTCTGCTTTCTGCCATCACTTCCTGAGATTAAAGGTGTGTGTCACCATGCCTGGCTGTTTCCAGTGTGGTCTTGAACTCACAGAGGTCCGGATGGATCTCTGCCTCCAGAATGTTAGGATCAAAGGTGTATGTGCCACCATTTTCTGGCCTCTATGTTTATCTAGTGACTGTTCTGTTCTCTGACCCCAGATAAGTTTATTAGGATGCACAATATATTGGGGAACACAATATCACCACATGTTCCCCTGTGGTGATGCCTTACAAAGTGGCCTCTGGAAACCCAGGCATGCAACTGACATATTAACTTCTGCAACAAGTCATTTGCTAATGCAAAAAAGTCCCTGGGCAGAACACGATTGGTGGGAGGGAAATATCCAACCTCAAGGAGCGGCAGAGTCACACTGCCAAGTGAATAAAATAGGAAATGCTAATTTAACCAGGAAAGAATACCAATACCTGACCATTTCCATAATCTACAAAATAACTATTGGGAACTAACAAATGCAGCTACACCTTCTATATTACACCTCTTCCTGGTAAAATATTCAAGCAAACACCAGCAATCAATCCCCACAGACCTTTCCCTAACAGCAAGATATGGGGCTGAATATCGAAAAGTCCCATAAACACAGAACATTCAGAAATCATAATGTGAGTCTATTACAGGAAGTCCTGGAAAAAAGGCTCATGGCCTGCTGACCAAATGCAACTAAATGTGTTTGTGACTTCTTGCTCAGGACAAAAAAGCAAAGTGTAATGGGCTATGTGGGAAGAATTGATCCATGAAGCAATTTGGTAGCAATTGCCAACAGCTTACCGAGAATTAAAGTAATAAGAGAGAACGGTCTGCAACGGATCGAGAGAATAACCTCCCAACACCGAAAGAGAGATCATTTAGCAAGGAATAAAGAGAAAGAGCCAGTCCTGTGGTGCTGAGACTAGAAATTTAGAAGGAAATTTCAGGGACTCTTGATTCCCAAGCCTTTTCTTCCCATCTCCTTCCTCCTCCTCCCCCCCCCTCCTCCTCCTCTTCCTCCTCCTCCTCTTCCTCCTCCTCCGCCTCCGCCTCCTTACCCCCTTCTCCTCCTCCTCTTCTTCTTTTTGTTCTTCTTTTAATGCACGAAGAAAATCAGACTCATCAGCACTAAACACAGCAATTAAAAAGGTAGTCAGGGCCAGCCATAATTTTCCTAAATTGATTTTTCTCAATACTTACAACTCGTCTGATGTTTGGAAGGGAAGTCTGCTTGGCTTACCCATTTTTCTTGCTTCACAAGTATGTGCACATCAAGATCAGTATTGTTGGATGGCTCATGAATACTAAGTGCCAGACATTGATTTCCATTTGGGGAAGGGTTTGGGGGAAAGTATTTCAGTCGATGAGTTGGTGGTCTCCATCCAGTTCCTAGTGTACTGCTACCCACAGCCCTACCATGCCACAACAATGGAACCCTTTGTCAGATAGTCTTGGCACAGGCACTAAGGATCAGCTGGGCACTATGCCTCAGGGACTCTCAGCTACAGCTCTGTCCTGTTCAACACACAACTAAGGTACAAGAGCCAGCCAGCCTGAGAAGGCTTCATTTGTCACTGCCCACAGCTCACTAGCACTGGTGACAATCTGTTGTGCACTGGGTTTTTTATTTCAAACATAATCTACCCGTGGCTCTTTTTCTTGTGATGAGGGCAGTAACTCCACTATTTTCTTGCCAAGAGATATTTCCAGTCCACGGGATATACAGGAACCGACTTTGCTGCATGACCCATAGCCAAGAAGTTAGTTCCTTTATGGCTTGGCATTTCACTGTAAAATGTGCAGGGTTGAAACTTAAAGCTGTTTTGTGGAGGATGAGAGCAAAGGGAAAAATTCTCTCAGAGTAAAACCCAGTGTATCTAGGATTTTACTAGCTGGGTTCTTCATTTTGAGATATGAACATCTGTAAGAGTATGGAAGACTCTCTCTCTCTCTCTCTCTCTCTCTCTCTCTCTCTCTCTCTCTCTCTCTGTGTGTGTGTGTGTGTGTGTGTGTGTGTGTGTGTGTGTGTGTGTATGTATGTGTATGTGTGTATGTGCATTGGGCCTGGCTATAATCTACTTCTTTTTTAAAAATATCTCAAGGTACTTAAGGGATTGTCCAGCATGGTGACTTCATCACACCCAGACTCAAGTTAAGTGATGTTGATCTAATCTCTCAGCTCCAATACTGGACGTATGACTTATGAGTGACTGGACTTCACAAATGACTTCATCTCAGCAATTTTATAATGAGCAAGTTCTTGATTCAAACCAGGACAGTCAGAGTCAATCACAGCGTTTTACTGGTATTCTGGGAGTGGGGCATTATTATTTCATTGAATTTGCTTAAGAGGTGGAATAAATTTTGGATTATAGCTGAATAATTTAATTTTTTAAGAAAAAGGAATGAAGGACTAGGAGATGGCTCCATAAACAGAGACTAGTGGAGTCTGGACGCCATAGTGTGTGCCTGTAATCCTGGTGTCCCCACTGTGACATGGGGACAGGAGAATTCCAGAAGATCATGGCATATGCCACAGCAAAACAATAGAAGACCCTATTGTCAACACAGTGGAAGGTGATAATTAATGTCTGAGGTTGTCGCCTGGCTCCACCTGCACACAGTGGCATCTGTACACCTGCACTCTTACACTACACACGGAAAAATGATAAGTCAGGAGTGAGGAGGAAGAAGATGGAGAGAAATTAAATCCAGATGACATGGTTCTGTCACTGGACCCAGCCCTGCTCAATGTTGTGTCTATTGCTTGACATCGTAGTTAAGTGAACCAATAAGGTTTGCCCCATCCAGGGGCATATATCTCACTGAAACTTCCGTTTGGTCTTCATTCTTTGAAGCAGGTTACTGGAGAAGCCATTGGAAGTGATGGATTTTCTTGGAAGTTTTCAGGATTGGGGCTAGCTAGCTATGAGATGGTTCCTTCTTGGATCTCCCTTATAGAAAAAAATGCCTTAGGGGTCAGACAAATTTCTTCCCAGTATAAAGAAAGCTCATTTCCTGAGAAACACCATGTCCCACTTCCTCCGATCTTCCTAAGAGGAGTGATGAAAGTTGTTATCTCTTCAATCTTTCTGTTTAAGATTGGCTTCCTTCATTTGGTTTCAATTTATTATCTATTTCTACTGCCTTAGCTGCTGTATTGGTTATCAGGGTGTGGGGGTGTGGTATTTGCATATTTTTTAAAGACAATGTTTTACTCTGTAGCCCAGGCTGGCCTCAAATTTGAAAACACCCAACTGAGATTCCCAATTGTCAGAATCATAGGCCTGTATCACACCTAACTAATTTTTACTATTTTAAAGTAGGGTGCCACTACTACAATCTAGCTGGGTAACTTGCCTGCCTAAATCCCAAATGGCAATGACCTCAAGGTAAAGGTGCCTTCTTTCTGAGCTGTTTCAGTCTGTATTTTGCTGTTAAAACAAAATACCTATGATGTTTGCTATGAAGGCTGCTGGCCTGGTATGATGTACACATTGGCTATACACATATCTTAATTAAAAAAAAATGGAGTTGTTGGGTCTGGAAGAATGATTCAATGGGTAAAAAAAAGGACCTAAATTCAACCCCGGCATCTGTGTAAAAAGCTAGTGTGGCAATGACTATCCAGCATCTTAAAGCTGGAGCATGGGGGTGGAGTGGGGTGGGCAGAGACAGGAAGACCTGGGAAGGTCACTGGCCAGCTCCTCTAACTGAAATAGTGAGCTCTAGGCTCACTGAGAGACCCAGTCTAAAATAATAGAGTGGGGAAACTATTGGTAAGAAAAATATCCTGGTGTCAGCCTAGAGCCTTCATAGCTGAGCACCTAATACACACACACACACACACACACACACACACACACACACACACACACACACGACAAGAAAAAAAAGTACCTAGAAATCAGTAAACAAAATGGCTTATGTTAGTTACTGTCCTGGTTGAGGGGTTTTTGTTTGTTTGTTTGTTTGTTTTTTGTCAAGTTGATACCATCTAGAATTATCTGAGAAAGGAGTACAATTGAGACCACGCGTGCATGAGATTGGCCTGTAGCCAAGCTTGAGAGTGTTTTCTTACTTAGGGATTGGTGTGGGAGTGCCCAGCTCATTGTGGGTGGTGCCATCCCGGTTGTCTTGGGGTGTATAAGAAAGTAGGCAGAGCAAGCCAGACAGCAGCACTCCTCCTCTGAGGCCCCTGCTTAAATTCTTTTTTTTTTTTTATTAAGAAAAATTTTTTATTCTTTTTACATACCCATCAAAGATCCCTTAAATTCTTGCCTCTAGATGTCTGCCTTTCATTCTTGCCCTGACTTCCTCCATCCGTGATAGACTATACCAGTGGACCCTGATCAAACCCTTCCTCTCCAAGTTGCTTTTGGTCATGGTGTTTTATCACAGTAATAAAAATCCTAATTAAGACAACTAGCATGTTCATTGGTGTGACCAGATAACTGACAAACAATTAAAATAATGACTGTTCGTTTGTTTGTTTTTAACATTACCAAATCGGGAGATTTCAGTTCATCATGGTGTCATGTCAGCAGAAGCAGTTGAATCCACATCATTAGGAATGTGAGGCAGCCGTCACATCTTGGTGGCCAATGAGGAACAGAGAACATGACCAGAAGCAGGGCTAGACTATGACTCTCAAAGGTCTGCCACAGTGTCCCACCTCTGCCAGGCTCCACAAACTCCCAAAGGAGCACCATTAGCTTGGGATCAATGGTCAACATGTAAGCATCAGGGAGGAGAACGCTTCCGACCCAAGTTATAACTCCCAAGTAAAGTATTAATAAATAAGCTGAGGCTATGTCCCTGTGTGTGCAGCTAAAAAGGCACACACACACACACACACACACACCAAAAAAAAAAAAATCAGTATAATAGTGTAAGTCTAGAAAGTCCAACACTTAAGATTTTAATCAAAAGGATAAAAACATAAAACTAGAAAAACTGCAAAAACCGCAATAGTACATTTTTTTTATTCCATTTATGTAAAAGTAAAATCAGGGAAAAATCTAAGCTTCCCTTTAGATAGAAGGCTGGGGAGGCATGGCAGGTGACAGGGAGGTAGTATGAAGAAGGCTTTCTGAAGTCTGGAATCATTTTATTTCCTCTAACAACAACACCTATCATTGTAGCGTTAATTTCAACTGTGAAGAAGTACAGAATATATTTCAATGAATTGAGCACTAACCTCTAATCAGATTATTGTAAATAAAAATTAAAATTAAAACAGAATGAATAAATGTGATCAAAAGTTCCCAGCACTGAAGGGAGATTTTTTTTTTTAACTTGAAAGAGCATGTCAGATACCAAAAGGATATAAAGCAATAAATATCATTCTGTATTTTCTAAATTTTCTTCATGCCAATGGTAAGGATATCTCAAAAGATTATATAAAGATTTAGGCATAGTGGTGAGTACTAAAACTCCAGAACTCAGGAGACTCAAGCTTGATGAAATCTCCTGATACAGTAATGTTCAAAACAAACAAAAACTGTCATTATTTCAATTGCTTATCAGTTATCTGGTCACACCAATGAACATGCTAACTCTCTTAGTTAGGATTTTTGTTGCTGTGATAAAACACCATGACCAAAAGCAACTAGGAGAGGAAAGGGTTTGATTCAGGGTCCACTCGTCTATCACGGAGGTAGGAAGAATGAAAGGCAGGAATCTAGAGGCAAGAACTTAGGCAGAGACTTGGAGGAAGGAGTGCTGCTTATTGGCTTGCTCTTATGACTTGCTCAGTAACATCCAAATTAGCAACAACAAAAGACTAGTCATAGACAGGAGAGTAAAAATAGGTGATTACTAAAAATGTTACCACTAATAAAAGTGCTAGGAAAAAATCCAGGGCCCTCAAAATTTCAAGAAAATAAAATTAATCTTGAAGGTCTCTATCTAATGAAATTAATCAGCAAGTGTGAGTAAAACCACATTTTCTGAAATGATAGGACTCTGCAATGTTCATCTTCTGGTCTTGAATTCGTTACTTGAGGATGCACTCCAGTAAAACCGAGGTAAAGAGCCAGAGAAAGGACCGTGTAGGATATAAGAAAGGAATGAGACAGCCTTGGTCAGTATTCTACTGCTGTGAAGAGACACCATGACCATGACAATTCTTTTAGAAGAAAGCATTTAGTTGGTGCTTGATTACAGTTTCAGAGGTTTAGTCCATTATTACTGTGGAGGGAAGCATGGGGATAGAGAGGCAGACATGGTGCTGGAGAAGTAGCTGAGAGTTCCATATTCAGATCTACAGGCAGTGGAAGGAAAGAGATACCAGGCCTGCCTTGGGCTTTTGAAACCTCAAAGCCCAGCCCCAGTGACACACTTCCTCCAATATGACTACATCTCCTAATAATTGTAAGTAGTGATACTCCCTTATGACCAAGCATTCAAGTATATCAGCCTATGGGAGTCATTCCTACTCAAACCAACACAAGAGTTCAGACTAAAGAACAATCAGGTTGACCTCTACACAAAAAGCAAAAAAGAAAAGGAAAGAGAAGAGAACAAAGAGTAGTTGCTGCTTAGTCAACGTGTCAAACTCACGAATATTTTATTATAGAGGAAAAAGTATCGATCTTGTTAATATCAAAGTGCTTTGCATGTCCTAAATCTGAAAAACTTGATGAGAAGAAAGAGGAAATGAGGGAAAAGGTAACACTGTTAATGACTTTATTTAAGCATGGCTTATTTGAGAGTTTTTAACTACGATGTCTAAATTTGGGGCCATCTCCATAGGCAAGAGAGCTTCAGCTCAAGCTTGATGGCCTTGGTTAATCCCGGAACTCACAAAAAAGCCAGATACAGTGTATTGACATGTATATTGCACACCTGTGAACACTTGTGCATACCCACCCAACATACACACACACACACACACACACACACACACACACACACACACACACAAATAGTGAGAAACCTAATTTATCTATGATCACAATAATATCTGAAGTTAAAGCCATGGCTAACAGCACACGAGGTTCCAGTTTATTAGTCAAATGTTTGACTTCCAGTGGGTTATGAGTGAAAGCATTCATTAGATAATATTCAATATAACATTCAGACGGGACCTTATGTTTATAGCCCCGAGTCTGACATAGAGAAGCTCTAAGTGTGTATGTGTTGTGAGAACTGATACCTCTCTCATTCTGTTGCTTGTTTACCATCTTGGACTGCCTTTTCCCCCTCAGCACTGGTATTAACACTGTTAATATTCGGTTGTATTTTCAGACTTGCCTCATCGCTACCACACACAATCTATAACTAATCTTTTAACTGGGATCGGTAAATATATCTGGAAATCTCTAATGAACGGCTGCTGCAAAACACAAAGCCCTGTTTGTGTTCCAGCTCATGTTGTGATCTGACCTGTGAGTTCCTCCCAAGAAAAAGAAGAAAACCCAGAGAAGAAAATGGAGGCTGTCCTAATCCTGTGGCTTCCTCCAGGCTGGTCAGTCAGACACACCTCAGATCAGAGAGTCACTGATACTTAACTGGTTTGTCCAGACAAACCCATCGCCTTTAACAACATTTCTGCTCCTCCTTCTTCTGTCACTTGTGGATAGAAAGTTTGATTTTCCAACAATAAATTCTGGTTTAGTTCCCTCTTGCCTTTAATCAATATCCTCCCACCTTGTGTTAATGAAACATTTAAAACTACCTTTTTGAAAACCTCAGAGATCACTTTATGAACACAAGCTCACACATTTCTGAGGATACCAGAATGGTATCTCTCTGTGCAATTTTTTTTCCTTCAGAGAGCTCTTCTGTCTTCTTATATGACAAGAACTAACTATCTTCCAAATTCTCATTATTGACCTCTTTCTCTATATAATGGGCTATTATCAACCTGATTTTAAAGGGTAAATTCTGCCATGAGTTGACCTTTTCTTTGAAATGACATCTTTTAAAACATAAAGTAAGAGTGCAACTGATCTGAAACAATTAAGGAGTTAGATTTTCTTCATGCTGACAATGTCACCAATGACAGCATTTGCTGACTGCTATTTCTTCAACTTCAATTAAACACTGAACTATTTCCCTCAGAACCTCTGGGACTGTATTTCCATTAGTTGGTAGAAGTTGGGGAAATTTGTGGAGAGTCTCTGTAATTTTTTGCAGTTGAAGTTTATTGCCTTGAATAATATTCATTAATCAAAGGCAGTGGAGTCAAACAGGCATCTGTGGGCCCATAGTCCAGACTCTGGCAAGCTGGTAGAATTGCTGTTTTCCAAGGATTTGTCTGCGGAATGACCAGTTTACCTCTAGGACTAAGTGGCTAACACTGACTGAAATAAATGACAGGGATGTCATAGCCAGCAGATGCTGCAGTTAAATAATGTTAACTGCTACGACTGCAGAGCAGCAGGTATGGTTCAACTTCATACAATGTTAAAGGTGCGTGGGAACATCCAATACCATCATTTTTTTGCATGAGAACACTGGGTTCATGAATTCACAGGTTTGTTCAGGGTCACACAAATACTATATCAGTTCTGCATGGCATTATAATCTCTTTTTGGTCTGTCTGCTCACTACACTCAGCTGTGACAAGAGTTCTCTATTGTTACCTCACTCATCTGCTTGGAAACCTCTTGTGGCTCCCATTGTTTCTAGTGTCTGAGCAGTGAACCCTGAGCAGCTGGCAGAAGCCCAGGGCATTGTGAGAGACCAGGCACCTGCAATGAGGAATAAATGGTTAGCTCTGGCAGTCCCTAAAGAAGTCACATGACAGACAGGCAGAGAATCTGGGGTCAACTCCCAACTGCCTCCCTGTAACAAGCTGTGTTGACACAGTATTACTCTCCTCCAATTCAGACCTCGACTTCCTCAGATGTAAAATGACCACACCCGATCTGATTGTTGTCAATGGTCTCTCCAACTTGAAGGTGCCAGGACCGTATCTTTCCTCGAAGCTTCCAATTGACACCTACCAGATGCACCGTGTCTCTTCCTCTGAGCACTTCCTTCCCTTCCTCTCCATCCAGACACGGAGTGAAGGAGACGACGTTGTGCTATCCCGATTTGAATGCAGTAACGCTCCACTTCAGGAAGACACAAACACGAGAATTGATTGAAATCCAATCAAAGCCTCCTTCGATTGCACTTATCCTTCCAATCTTTGTCCACTCTGTTTTAAACAGACTGCCTTCGGCTTGTTTTTTTCCCTAGCCCCTCTCTCTTCTACAGTTCTCTTCATCCCCATAGCTTAATCTGTTATGGCTGCCATTTTTCCATTTCTCTTACCAGCCTTCCCAGCTCCCGGCCATCTTTCTCTTCTCCCATTCTCCTTTCATTTTTCTGCTCTAGTGACAAACATCTCCCTGTTTACCAACACCAGGCCTGTTCTGCACGCTGGAAAAGCAGTCAACAAGGAGTTTTCCTTTGAGTTTGAGCCTGTCCAGACTGACGTGAGACAGAAGAGATATTCCCAGAGTCCATTTTTTCTCAGAGCAAAGAAGGGAGATGGCCATGAAGAAACCACCGTGACCTTTGTCCTCTACCTTAACAGGTCCTTGACCACACTGTTCTGTTCATCCAAAGGGAATGACCAGCTGTAATTATGTAGCTATGTGTTTGATTGAAATATTTATGAAGTGGGATGGAATCCTATTTCTCTAGTTCCCCATGACTCAATATCTAAGGAAGAAGAAAAAAGGAAGAGGAAGGAAGAAGAGGAAGAAGGAGAATAAGGAGAGGAAGAGGAAGAGGAAGAGGAAGGAGAAGGAGAAGGAGAAGAAGAAGAGGAGGAGGAGGAGGAGGAGGAGGAGGAGGAGGAGGAGGAGGAGGAGGAGGAGAAGAAGAAGAAGAAGAAGAAGAAGAAGAAGAAGAAGAAGAAGAAGAAGAAGAAGAAGAAGAAGAAGAAGAAGAAGAAGAAGAAGAAGAGACGAGGCTTATTTTGTGTCAAGGAAAGAGAAAAGTTAGGAAATTGAAGCTTAAGGCCAGTCTGCATGCTCTGAACTCCGCAGAGAGAGTATCAATCATCCAAAAGGCTGTAGTTTTTGGGATCCCCAAGCCTCTGCAACTGCCACCCTTTGACCCCTTAGAGAAAAGCTTTTCTCTGCAGGGAGAGATGAAAGAGAAAAAGGGGAGGGGCAAAGCAAGAGAGCACAAAGGGAGAGGGGGCGGGGCCAATAGAGCAGGAGAGTGGATGGTAGGAATAAAACAAAGCTCTTGTTCCACTGGGTCTCCAGAAGGTGCTCACACACAGGATGCATTGCATGCCAGTCAGCCCCAAATCCCAGGGCACTGCTTTCATTAAGTGCGATTTCTTTCCCCCGGGCCTCACATTTGCAGCAGCCCTGGTTATAGTTTGGGATATTTCATCCATGTGTGACCTTTCGCTTCTGGCACCCCTGCTTACAGGCAAGTGTTCATGCCAGTTAACATCCCCTGTGTCCCCACTCCCCACGCCCCCCCGCCCCGTGACCTTATGCATTTCCAACAGGAAAAATACAAACTCGCCAATTTGTTTTTTCATTACCCAGAGGATCAACACCAAGAGGGGAAGCCTTTTTTATCTTGCCGCACCTGCAAACCTCCTCATTACTCAGCACCGAACAAACATTTGCTAAGAGTTAATAAATCCAGTTCGTGGCTTTCTGTGTGTAGGGAATGTCCTAGCATCCTGGGCAATCTCTCATTAAGGAAAAAGAAATAGAACGTGCTCATATTTTATTCATGGTCTCAGAATCCCAGGGAAAAAAAATTCTAGAAACTTACAGATGTGGAGAAACCCAAGACAAAAAGACTCCCACTTTCCTTACTTCAAATGCTACCTTCTGACTCCCGGGCCCTTTGAGAAGACACGGATCCTCTCAGAGAACGGTCCCAACATCATTGCCATGTTCTTTAGCCCATCTGAGCACTAACAGTGTGCCTTGTGGCTTTTTCACCATGTCCCACAACTAGGAGAGATCCAGGTTCGTTAAAGCATAGATAGCCCGGCATACATCCAGTGGGTCACACATCTTGCTGTCGTCAATTGCAAATACCCTCTCAAGACTGCTTCTGCTTCCGTTTCAGGCTTGCCTCTACAGAGGTATCTCAACAAAAGACACATTAGAGGCATCAGCATAGCTACGCCAGCAAGTTCTAATTTACCAGCGATTCCTATGTCTGCCAGCTTAGAAAGGCTTTGGTGATTTATTGGACCCGAGCACAGCTCTCATCCATTATAGTTTGTCTTAACTTAATCAAAGGTATCTTCTCCCTTTGGAGCACCTCACCTCCAAACTCCACGGTCACGGTGATAAATGTGCCTGCTTGGCATCTTTTCCTGATTACGGTGAATGGAGCTTTGCGAGCAACTTAATACATTCTGTTAATGCCATGGCTCGGGCATGGAGAGGATGGGGCTGGGCTGTGTGGGGATCTGGAAGATGATTGCATTGGGGTTTTGATTGAGCAATGGAATTGATGGTTGAGAGTGTAGCTGAATTCACAGGGATTTCTAGGTTGTTTAAGAGATCAAGAAAAGGAAGTGGAAAGAGTCCTTTTCATCTCTTTATCTTCAGCAATATGCATTATCACTCTCACCTACAACACACACACACACACACACACACACACACACACACACACACACACACACACACACGAACACATGCACATATCACACTCTATAGAAACTATAAATAACTTAGGACAGAGTTCATTGTAAACTCTCTCTAAATAGGAAAATAACAAGGATCTACCTGAGTACATAAAAATTGGAAATCACAGAAACAAGTTCTTAATTTTTGAAACAAAAATTGTAGTCAGAGAACAACCTTGAAATAGCCAATTACTTTTCTACATGGCAGAAGGGTTTCGCTTTTGATTTTTGAACAGTGTGTTGTAACTGCAGAAATTTCTAGACTTTTCCTGTGAGTTTCTTTTAATAGAAAATTCTTTAAAACTGATGATCTTGAGTTCAAGAGTGTAGTTTTTGTCTAAGCCACCTAAATTCTCTTCTTTCTTAAATGTTGTGGTCCTGCACAGACTTACATCCCACTGTGACTTGGATAAGTGTTCCCCCAAATCCCAGATCTGTGATGCTCTTGGGAGGTAGTGGAACATGCAGGAAGTATGGCTTTGAGGAATGACAGCATGTCACTGGAAATGTCTACATGAAGGAGTTACTAAGACCAGGCCTCTCTTCTCTGTTTGCTTCCTGGCTGCTCTGAAGTGAACAAGCCTCCCATACCTCATGTTCCCATCATGATGTACCATGTACAACAGATTCAAAGTGATGGAGCTGAGCAACCATAGCTGAAATCTTCTGGAACTTTAAATCAAAATAGGTCCTTCCTCCTGGTAGGCTGATTGTCTCTGGTATTCTGTCACAGTGCTGGAAACCCGGCTACCACACAATTCTGGCGACTAACCCAGTGTCTTGATCTAATCAAGAGAGTCATTAGATGTGACATCAAGCTGGTTTACTGATTCTGAAAAGAACTCTTTTACTTTTTATGGTCTAGCATATGTGAACCTAATTTCAAGGATAAATGTAAACTGATAAAACCTCCCGTTGAATCTTCATTTCTGAATCATAGCCCTGTGGAAGCAGAACTCTTTTTGAATCCCACTAACAACTGCCCTTTTGCCACCAACCCTATAATATTTAGAACAGCCCAGAAGGAGAATTTGTAGTTTATGGTGAATATAGTTCATTCTGCTGAATAAATCAGAATAAGATTTTCCCTTGTAGTATAATATTTGTAAGAAATTATGCAAGAAAGCACAGGACATTGAAGGACAAGTTTAGATCAGATGATAGCCAAAGACATCCTAAGCAAATGCCTCCTGCTGACTATTTCTGTCCAACACTTGTGTTATGATTGTTCTGACACTTTTAAAAGGAGTTATAAACAGCAGTAAGGGAAGAATATGCAAGAGAAATGTGTGTAATCCACAAGCCTAAGCAATGTACAGAATATTTAAAATATTTTGAGCAAAAGCTTTGGAGTCCTGATGTTATTGGGTAGCAAAACCCTTGAGAGTTTTTGAATTAAAAGCAGTATGGTCGGGTCTCATGAAACGGTCAGGAACCACAGCTATTCCAGAGGCCAAGCCAGGAGAATCACAAGTTCAAGGCCTAGTGACAGATTAGTGAGATTTGTCTGAAAATAAAGAGTGGAAAAGGAATGGAGATTCAGTTCAGTGGTTCCTCTACTTTGCCTTCTATTGCTCTGATCCAAAACTAACCAAAAGTAACTTGGGGAAAAAGGATTTATCTCAACATATAAGTTACAGTTCATCTTCAAAGGAAGGCAGGACCGGAACTCAAGTAGGAAGCTGGAGGCAGGAACTGAAGGAACCAATAATGAGCAGTGCTTACCAGCTTGCTCTCTCCGTGTCTTACTTTCTTACACAACCCAAGACCACCTGCCCAGGGGAGGCATCACCCTCAATGGGCTGGGCCCTTCCACCATCAAACACAAATCAAGAAAATGCCCTACAGGCTTGCTTACAGGCCAAACTGTAGGAAGTATATTCTCAATTGAGGCCATTTTTTTTTTCATTCCCAAATGACTCTAACTTACGTCAAGTCAACAAGAAGACTACTCAACATATTGGTAGAGTATTTGTCTATCACGTGCAAGGTCCTGGGTTCAGTTCTCAGGAACAAAGGCACACAGGGTGAAGATGAATTTTTGTTCGTTGCTTTTGTTTTTGTAGCACTGGGAGCAAATGTGAGACCTCACTCATGTTAAGCAAACATTCCACGGCTGGGTTCCACGGCCAGTGAAAAGTTCATTTTTGCATATACCAATCAGAAAACAAGCTGGAGACAGAAGAGTGCTATAATAGACCTAATATAAAATAAGACATCAGTCAAAATAAATGAGCAAATGAATGTGTCACCTTTTCTTGGCATATATAAATTCCCAGGAGATTAAAGAATATCCTCGAAATGCGTAATGTTTCAAGGGAGCAGCGTCATTTTATACCTTCCTGTGATTTTTGTGAATGGATATTTATTTTGATTGTAAACTTACAGAAGACTTTGGTAGGGAGAAAAAATTTAGGTTGACTGAAGATGTGACTCCTTTATCCTATATCCTCTATTGTGGAACATTTGTGGTCACTACAATCTACTCTTTCAGGGGGGCTAGCTATCTTTTTAATTTGTTCTAAATCACATTTTCTGTTTGTACTTTGTGTTCTGTAGCTTCATGAAATTCAATGTAGAGGAATTATTTTTGGTTTCTGCAATAGCTTTTTATTGAGTACTCTATGAGTTAAATTTTTATTTAAAAGTTTTTTTTTCATTTACATACCAGCCACAGTTGCTCATCCCTCCCCTCCTCTGACTTCTTCCTCCCAACCCCCTACCCCCCATCCACTCCTCAGAGAGGGTAAGACCTCCCATGGGGAGTCAACAAGGTCTGGCATATCAAGTTGAGGCAAGTTTGTGGACTTTTCTTTTTCTCGCTTAGAAAAATATTCCAACTATTTTATTAAATTTCATATCACCCTTTTAGCCCCCTTATTGGAACCCATCCTACGGCTTTCACCTCTTTCAAATTTTCTTCAATTTTTCTGTTTTATCATTTTTTATTTTGCAACCTGGAAGATTTCCCCCAAATCAGTCTTCTAGTTTACTGATTCTCTTGTCAGCTGTATTCCGTGTTTGATTTATTTTTTTTTTCCTCTAGATTTTGATTTTAGGAATCCTGTTTGAGCCTCTTTCAAACCTTCCCCATTATTTCCCATACTGGTCTTTCTTCAGTTATTTTTAGCACATTTATTTTATTGTCTCAGGTTATAGTCCATCATTTATAGTGGCCACAGGGTACTACTATCTATGAGAAAAGGTTATAAAGCAGCTTATACAGTGCAAAACAGTAATGGGAACAAAGGAAACACAGTATGCTGTCTGGCAGAAGCTGATCATTCATAGATCCAATGATGATGAAAACAAAAACATAATAAGTTGGAAAGACAAGTTAGGCCACAAAAAACGTTGACTTAGATTTTATAATATTGCAGTTTATAATGTAGATAATGAGAAGTCCTGGAGTGCAAAGAATGGTGACATCGTAGAAAGTACTTTGGGAATTATTGGTACTGAATTTAAAGATAAAATACCAGGATTTGTCTCTAATACAAGTGTTTTAAGTGCATAGGAAGAAATAAAATTTGTGAGATAAGGAATTTTGTACAAGAACATAAACCTAAGGGGAAAGTGTTGTACAGAGACAACAAGACACATATAATTGAAAGAGATAAGAAGACTGACTGGGAAGCTGTAACAATTCAGATGTGTAATGGAGAGATTTTATATAAAAGCAGGAGCATTCGGAGAAACAGGGAAATAATGCAGGAATGATCTTTAGTTTCCTGAATGAATTCTTTGCCAAAGTGTGAGACAGTCCATGATGGAAAGGTGATTCTAAGTTGAGAGCTTAGACAAGTGTGGGCCCACAAACAGTGTTGTAGATGCAAAGAATATTAAAGATATATTAAGATTTTTTTTTTAAATACAACGTAATGGCGGATGGGAAGGGGAGAAGCTTCATTGCATGTGGAAAGCAGCCCACACACATGTAACTTATTGTTATGACTATTGTCTCTTTTCCTCACATGAAAGAAAAACAGGTTAGTAAAAATAACATAGATTTCATAATAAAAGGAGGTATATAGGCTATTTGGCAGGCTACAGGCCCTTCTTAATTCAGTAAAACATATTGTGAAGCAAATTTTAGGAGGCATTATGATGGACTTTGTAGATTACAAAGCATTGTTAATCAATTGCTCCAATTTAGAGTCTTCCTAGCATAAAACTTGGTAATAAGAAACAAGTTTTAGGGGCTGGACTGACGACTCAGAAGTTAATAGTGCATACTGCTATTGTAGTGAACCCAAGTTCGGTTCCCAAGGCCCATATCAGGTGGTTTAGACTGCCTCTAACTCCATCCTCATGGGATCTGATGCCTTCTTCTGGCCATTGTGGGTACCTATACTCATGCAAGCACACTCACACACACATACACACACACACACTCACACACATACACTCTCAAAAATAAAACACTTTATTAAACAAGAAGACCCTTTTGCTTGCTCTTGGGACTCTTTCTCCTACTGGTTGCCTTACCCAGCCTCGATATGAGGGCTTTTGCCTTGTCTTATTGTATCTTGTTTTGTTGTGTTTGATTGTTATCTTTTGAATGCCTGCTCTTTTCTGAAGGGAAACAGAGGGGAAGTGTATCTAGGGGAGAAGAGAGGTTAGGGGCAATTGGAAGAAGTGGAAGGATGGGAAACTGTGGTCAGGAGGCATTATGTGAGAGAAGAATCTATTTTCAATAAAACAAACAAACAAAGTTCTACATTCAAAGTAGCCATTGTCAATCCTGTGATAACCAACACTTGCTTTTCCCTCCTGTTGCTAAGTTTATGAATGTACAAAACATGCAGTTATAGTCTAGATTGATTTGTTGATTGGATCCTTCTTGGACAGTACATGGCAAACTCATGATGACATTATTAGCTCTTTTGATCACCATGTTTATATGGAAGAGCACGGAAACTTTATATAACTGTGAGGATCTAATAAGGACGTAATACTGTGGTTAGTAAAGCAGAATTGTGACTGAATCTGAAGGGCCAAAACTGGAATGTTTTCATAGTTAAAGATAAAAATAATTTAATCAACGCAGAAGAAATGAACTTAAATATATTTCTTAGTCTGCCAAATGCTATGAAATGATAAAAAGGAGAATATTTCTATTTGCTCAACTTTTGTAGTTGGAAGTGAAAAAGGTATATGGAGAGTGCCATCTTTTATTTCCTGTTCTATCACCTTGCACTGAGCACATATTACTTCTCATAAAAGATTCATTTTCACAGCCTGCAGCTCTCTCTGAGTCAGCTGCTGCCTATTCTGTGGCGATCATGTGATGCTCATCCTGACTTTTCTCAACCTCAAAAGTTATAAAATGCAAGCCTCAAGTATGAAATACTGAAATGAATCACCGTGGTTACCGTGCAGCTGAGTAGAGATTTGGGAAGTTCTCTGCAGCTTAAGAACAAGGAAACTATTAATTTCTAAGACTCTGTATTAACCTGGCAACTGCACATACCTAGCAGGTGTTGGCCAGGAAGCTGTGTTTCCTCAGAATTAATGACATGCCATTATTGTAGCAATTTTTCTAAGTCTCTAGAGTGTCTGTAATTAAGAAGTTTAACTGTACTTAAAATGATATAAAGTGCCATTAGTCCCATGCTAAATCATTTCAGATTACTGATTTATTCACCAGTGAAATCATCCAGGTAATTTTCTCTGCCTGAGTAATGTAAGGTTTCATACATGAGCACTTCTATTGGATAAAGCTTTGGGTTTTCTATGCAGTTAAAAAAATAGTAGGGCTAGTGCTGGAGCTCAAGGGTGTAACATTCAACTAGCATGTACAAGGGTCTGTAATTCATCCCTCATAGTGCAAGAAAACAACCCATTCCTTAGATGGCCCACAGTGCAGTCGTATGAACCTTCCATCCACTGTCTTCCACCAAAATCAATTTCTTCATGGAAGGTGTTGGACTAGTCTAGTGGTTGCCATCAACTTTGAAGTCTTTCTTTCTATATTTCTGTAACCAGTGAAAATCTTCATTCAAATACGATGGTACTCGAACCCCCTGAATGGCTTTGGCTGAAGGAGAAGTTCAGTAGACCCTGGCTGACCTCCTGCGCCTTTCTCCACACTTTCAGAAACTCCTCAGCCTTTGTTTAGGTGCTTCTACTTTTACTATTTTATTTATAAATAATAAAATCCTAGCCTGAGTGTTTAATTCATTATCAAACTTGTATTCTTAGTACCTGTCTCCTCATAACATTCAAAGAAGCATTTTTTTTAATAATCGGGGAAAATACTTGGATGAAATTTCTCTTAAGCACATGGTCTACTCTATTGTTTTAAAGTAGAAATATTCAAGAACAAAGTACTTAGAATTAACAAAGTGTTCTCATTTTCCATATGGTTGGACAGAGTTAATTGTTCAAATAAAAATAATTATTATTTTTTTCCTGATCTTGTCTTCAATGTATCACCCTGTTGCATTCAATTTTTCTGAGGGTGGCTTTTCTAATAAATACATGATTATGGGGTAAATCTTACTATATGTCCAGCATTGTGCATGGATTTGTCCCAGCTTCTGCTGCTGTGATAAGAGATACAGTGCTATAATTCAGTTAGATCAAAACCTACCATACAATATGAGAGAGAATGACAGGATTTGATTCAAGAAACCTGAAATGTGTGTCCTCATATCTCACCACTCTTTGATATTGACAAGATCTTCCATTTTTCAAATTTCACCCTTTCTGGTAATGTTTATTCCTCTGACACCTTCATGCTTCACAACGCGCTGTCTAAATCCTATAAATCTTTTTTTTTCTGCCAAAAGCAACTTCTTTTGTATTTCCATGCAAATCTGCTGTTTTTAATTGGTGTGCAAAACCATCTCATGGCCTTCCGTTTAAACGGATAACTTCACATTGATACAGTATTCCACATTGAGAATAATTCTCCCAGCCTGTTAGTAACACTCCATTGTCTTTCTGTGTCCATTGTTGCTAACACGAAGTCAGCTGCAGTCCTGTGGTTGCTACTTTAATGCATTTTTCATATTTTTAAGACTTTCTGATTTCAGCCATAAGCAGTTTTCTTACATTTGCCTCATCTGAAATGTTTGAAACTGCTTGACTCTGGATTGAAGACTGCCATTGGTTTAGAAAACTTTTTGTTTCTATTCTTGATGTTTTACATAATGTCACAGCAACAAAAAAAATGTATTTGCATTTTATTAAATGTACATGTGAAAACAATGACAATCTTGAGTAAGAAAGTTGGAAGTGAAAAGATCAATTAGAAGTCAAACCAAGCAGACAACCAGAAGCTAAGGGCTTGATTTCTTTGTGGCTATTTGATCCTATGCGTGGAAAGCTGTCTACATATTAGTCAGGCATTTGCCAAAAAAGGATAAATTCTGCCTCTCTACAATTTTGGCAGCCACTGCCATTTTTGTCAGGGCTACCATGGTAAATGTGTCTGCTTTCCTGAGTATTTCTTTGCACATTTAAAGGCAGGTGCTGCCTTTCTCTGTAGTTCCACTCCGTTATGATTTCCACTCTCTGCAGAGCACAACTCCCCCTCTATGTAAATTCCAAGCTCACATTCCAATATTCTGTGAGGAACTCAATTTTACCACAACTAAAACCAACAAGACCCCTCACGAACAGCTCCAACAACTCCTCCTCAGGATTGTCCCAGCGGCAGAGGAGCCATCTTTGAGTCTATTGTTTGCCCAGCAGAGTCTGAAATGATGTCAACTGCTATGTCCTTGTGAATGTTAGCTCATGTGTCCCTCCATTCTATTTCCCCTCCCTTGTCTGGCACCCCCCTCTGCCTTGGACTGTTAACTGAGCTCTTCACTTTCGACTGTCCTTCCTCAAAACTGTCAGTGTTTTCTCACGTCCATTTAATAAAACACAAATTCATTAGCCCAGTATTAGAGGTAATTCGTATCATGTTCTGACTCTAGGGAATTTGTCTTCTATCAGATACTAGTCATCACAATACACTAATTCAATTTTAACCTCTACTGTATTTTATATAAAATGTATCCTCTAGAACTGTGTTGTCAAACACAGTAGATGCCGGTCAGTCATATGTGGCTTCTGAGAACCTGAAATGAGGCTAGTACAATTTAAAATGTACTACGAATGTAAAATACTGAATTGTGAAATGGGTTATATGAAAATAACATATCATATGGCAATAGTTTTATATTGATTATGCATTGAAATGGTAATATTCCGTTATTTTAGGTTAAATTTTAAAACGAATTATATACCTTGTCTTAACTTTATAATGTAGATTTTTGGGAATTCTAAAATTATATGCATGGTTTGAATTTGTGGCTCCTTCTATTCCTATTGAATAGTTTTGCTTTAATGTGACAATACATATGTAGAGAGGGAGTTGCTGTAAAAAGAAAATGATTAGGGAGTCAGGCTTATTTTCGTTTTTGGAAAAAATCATCTTTGAATTTTGATTGTCTATAATAAAAATATAAAGTTTAAAGATGATCATATTTCCCTCTGAGCTAACTCTACAGGAAGCCTTCCTTGGAAATCTCACTGGAAACACTTTTTCCTCAGTGGATTTAGTCTACCTATGTTGGTTCTGAAGCTTACTGAGCAGAGGAGACCCATTCTGAGTATACTTTAAGACTTATAACATACCTAAGACACATGAGCTAGTTTCTGAGTGGAGTCTGGTACCAATGGGTTATAAAATCTATACTGGAATCAGCAATAGACTATACCTGTGGCATTTAGCAGGTGTTGCCTTTTGGTGTGGTAATTTGTTTATTATCACACTGAAGTCTTGGCTCCTTTATTTTCCATCCTTCTACAAGATGTTGTGCCTCGCCGGGCGGTGGTGGCGCATGCCTTTAATCCCAGCACTCGGGAGGCAGAGCCAGGCGGATCTCTGTGAGTTCGAGGCCAGCCTGGTCTCCAAAGCGAGTTCCAGGAAAGGCGCAAAGCTACACAGAGAAACCCTGTCTCGAAAAACCAAAAAAAAAAAAAAAAAAAAAGATGTTGTGCCTCAGTGCTACTTAGCAGGTTACAAAACAAATCCTGAAAACCTGAGATGCGTTTCTGCAAACAAAATCTTCTAAGGTAAATTCAGTGAACTTAGAGTGTGACAATTACTCCATTAGGTTCCCCCTAGTTCATTTCTTCTTTAACCCATTTCTACCAGGTAGGTGTTATCAGTTTCTCTATTTTGAAGAAGGTGAAAAATATGGGTGCTCTGAGGCTATAAAAGGTCCACATGACCTTTGGGTACTACCAAGGCACATCCCAACCAGAAGGGTACCCAGGAAAAACATGTGACCTTTCAAAACTGGAGTTGAATTGGTGGAGGTGAACATACAAAGTCCAGCTGGGACTAAACACAGGGGTACACTAGAATCTGTTGCAGGAAACTTATATTTTATGATTTTCTCACCGGACAGAGAAGTATCTGCAAATACTAGCAAACTAAATCGTGTGCCCTCCAACATGCAAGGTCCTCAACTAAGAATTGGTGTCTGACGTGTGGTAGACACTAGCAATGTTGAGTATGTGACCAAATTCACAAATGTCTGAATAATGAATTTATAAGATATAGTTCTTGCTTAAAGAAACACAGTCCTTGTGTGTGTGTGGGGGGGGTGTGGGTGTGGGTGTGACTGTGGCTGTGGCTGTGGCTGTGGCTGTGGCTGTGGCGGCGCACACCTTTAATCCCAGCACTTGCAAGGCAGAGGCAGGTGGATCTCTGTGAGTTCAAGGCCAACCTGGTCTACAGAGTGAGTTCTAGGACAGACAGGACTACACAGAGTAACCCTTTCTTGAGAATCAAAAAAAAAAATAAAAATAAAAAACAGCAACATCAATAAAGAAAACTCACATTCTGGTGCTAAAAAATATTTAAAAAATTAATAAGAGCCTAATCTGAGATGTGTTACAAAGCAGCTAAGTTCAGAGGGGAGGGTGGACATAAGAACTTACAGTGCCCCTCAAGGATGACCCTTTATGGAGGCAAAAGGCCTCAGACTTACCTAGAGAAAAAGGTTTGCCACTGAAGCATGACATGGCTCCCTTCACTTCAGTTATCCAGTATCCAGGAGTATGCCCAGTTTTTTGTTTTGTTGTTTTGCTTTGGTTTGGTTTTGGCTTTTTTATTTTTTATTTTTAATTAGCACTGCCAGCAGGGAGCTCATGTTACCTCACAGAGTGGAATTCCATCCGTGTAGAAGCCCCCAGAAGCCAAGGTATTGTCCTCAACCCTGCTTCCCTCTTCCCTGCCTTGTTCAATCAGTTGCAAAGTCCTACCTAATATTGCTCCTTAGTGGCTTTCTGTCTCCTGTTGTCTGCATCTCTGTAGCTACCACTGTAGTCGGGCTTCTGATAAATTCTCTCCTGGGTGACTGTGCCGGCCTCCAAATGGGTCTCCCTGGCCACGTCTTATCTTCTGCTTCCACTGCATGTGGAGAGAGCTTCCTGCGGAGCAAGGCTGATCAGTGCTCCCTTTCTCTGAATCTTAAGTGGCTCCGTATTGCACACACGTAATACATGACCCCTTTGATGGACCATTCAAGTTTCTTCTTGTACTTCTTCTTTTATACTCGTATCTGTGACGGACTGAATTGATTACAGATCTTGAATCTCCTTATAGTGGATGATGCTCCGAAGCTTACCGCTGTTACTGTTCTCATACTGAATGTTCTACACTTCTCCTTCACTCTTCTTCACCAGGTTTTCTTCTCGTCATCCTTCAAATCTCAGCCTCGCTGTGGCTTTTTTTGACAGCTGTGGGTTAAAACCTCTCATACAGCGGCTATGTTACTGTATCATGATTATTTCTTCAACTGAGTTTGAGCACCTTGTGCTAGAGAGAAGTCAGGGTCTATTTCTGAGCGAGTGCAGCTCCCATCACACGGTTAAGGGCAAAGTGGACAGTTTGGTGGGCAGCCCTTTGTAGTCAATCTGCCCTGTAATAAACATCTTCTCTCTTTACATGTGGGAGCATCTGACTAGAGATGTTGTACTGAAGAACTTTCTGGGAGTTAGAGGCTGTGTGGGGTCCATAAGCAGACATCTGTGGGTATCCCAGCAAATGAAGGACAACTGTGCAATATTTATATAATCAGCACTAACTGAATAGACTAGAGAAAATGAGCCTGGAACCATTAAGCTCTCCCCTGGCCAATCTCGTCACTATGGATACTGACCCAACCATTGCTTAGCTGGCCATCTGGAATACCTAACATCCCTAGGGATACAGTGGCAGCCAGAATTGAAGAAATTTTCTATCACCATTGAGGTTTTTCTTGTTTTAAAAACCCTCACTCCAGCGAAAAGAAAACAGAACCATGTAATTTTCTATACAAATGACAAGAATACAAAAGCCTGAATGTAATATGAAGTTCATGTCTCATTACACATTATATTTTAATTAGATGAAGTGATATGAAAGTTAATAATGGGAACTTTTTGTGTAGAAACTGCTATTATTATCAGCAAAAATACAACACTGAAACAAAATTATGGAAGAGAAAATATCATGCCTTTGTTTCTAAGAAAATTTGCATGTATTCAAAGAGAGCAAATAATGAAGAATAAAAAGTCTTTGTTACTCACTGATTTCTGTGATCTGCCAAAATGCCAAATAATCCATTTTTAATCAATCAGAATATGAAAGAATGTGGCAGACTTCAAGCTCGTTTGAGAGTACAGCTGTGCAAGGTACTTCAACTCTCCCTAGAAGTTATGTCACAATATCAATTACTTAATGCCATTTTTCTATAACTTAGTTGACGCATGAATACAGTTTAGGTTGCAAATTAATTGCAGCTGTACTGACATTTGAACCTTGTATGGTTTATCTAAAGCTGTTTACATGAATCCTTCCAACTCTCAATTTAACAAATATTATTTTATAGGAAAATCATATCTGTTAAAGTGGAATTCTAGCCAAAATTAAAGCTTAGTCAAAATTTCAATTACAACTACCAAATCTCTTCCTTAGACTGGATCAAGCTATGAAGATGATTTGGGGGTTTGTAAAAGAAGCATCAACTGTTCTAATAACTTACCCGAGGATGGAGAAACTATTAATCTCAATTATTCAACAAATGTTGAGTTCCTCCCATGGACCAGGTCCTCTAGTAAGCACTGAAGAAAACCAGACAAAACCTGAAGCAGCCCAGGCTTTCACAGAGACCAAGTGCTGACAATTGGAAAGAAGACCACAAACAAATGAATGACCCAGATGAATAATTAATAAAAGGCAGAGTCAAATGTCTCAAAAGGAAAAAAAAAAAGTGTGCACTGGTAGGAACCCAGAGCAGATGAATCTTTTCTGGAGTGGACAACTAGGGAGGAAGAATATGGGATGAGGAACTGAAGTTTGAGAAGATGAACTAGCCAAGAGGATGAGGTAATATATTTGGAGAGGCTTCCAGTGGGGAGCTGCTAAGAGAATAAAGGTGAGACCAACAAGGCCATTTGAGGACCCGGAAGATGTGGCAGTGATGCCCAAAGCAATGGGGATAGGCTTCAGATCTTACTGGACCATATATCCCATGCTGGTGTCTTTCCTAATGGTAGCAACTTTAGGAAAACATCAAAGTGGGGCCGGGACCATATCTAACTTGGTAAAGTGCTTGCCTGGCAAGTAAGATGGCTTAAGACTGAGTCTTAGGACCAAAGTAAAAAATATCAGGTGTTGCAGTGTGTAGTTGTACTTGTGGCAGAGACAACAGGTCCCAGGGCCCTGATAGTCAGCCAGTTAGGCTTAATTTGTGTGTTTCAGGAAAGGGGGGTGGAGCACTGTCTTAAGGGCAGCAGATGGCTCTCCTTGGGATGACCTAAGGTTTTCTTTCCTCTGGTCTCCACATTCATCTTTAAACAAGTGCTGCATGCACAATTCCCCACATCCACAAACATTAAAATCATAAAGACTGCTATAGGACTTCAGAGAGAGAATCCCGACACGTTGGTATTCAACCTGCTGAGTTGTGTAGACGTGCACCACCAGGCTGTAGGCATGTAGAGGAGGCAGACTGGAACTGTGTGGAGTTGCACCATGAGACTGTAGGCATGGAGAGGATGCAGACTGGAATTGTGTGGAGTTACACCATGAGGCTGTAGGCATGCAGAAGATGCAGACTGGAATTGTGTAGAGTTGCACCATGAGGCTGTAGGCATGGGGAGGATGCAGACTGGAATTGCGTGGAGTTGCACCATGAGACTGTAGGCATGGAGAAGATGCAGACTGGAATTGTGTGGAGTTACACCATGAGGCTGTAGGCATGGGGAGGATGCAGACTGGAATAGTGGAGAAGGACAGCAACTCTGTCATCATGAACTTGGGAAGTGGCAATAGGACCCTGATGAGGAGATGTGTTTAACAGATACCAAAGAGATTACTTTTAAGGCCATCAATTGATAGATTAGAAGTGGATCAAGAGCTGTGCCGCAGATTACTCTCCAGGCTTGATTTTGTACAAACGGTCTATGAAAGCATGCAGGAGGCCCAGGTTAAGGGCAGAAGACAGTTTTTTTTTGTTTTTTTTTTTTTTAATGTAGTACAATGACATGCACTTGGAACCTCCTATTCAGGCTGTCTAGAAGACAGTTTTTATGGTGTTAGAATTGAGAAGATAGGTAGTATCAGTTACTTGGCTGTTGCTGTGACAAATACCTGGCAAAAAGCAGCTTATGGGAGGCAGTATTGAATTTTGTTTGTGGTTTAAGGAGAGATAAAGTCCAGTAAGAGTGGGAAGACATGGGTCAGGAACTAGAGGAAGCTGGTTAAGCTGTGTCTACAGCTGTGTTAGGAGGCAGAGAGATACAGACTGGTGTTCAGCTCTCAGCTTAGTCAAGGAATCCAGCTCACAGACTGGTATCACCCAAAGTTAGAGTGGCACCTAAAGCAGGTATCTTCTCACTTCAGTTGAAGCAATCTAGAACCTGTATCACAGATGTGCTCTGAGGTTCGTTTCCTAGGTGATTCTAGATACCGCCAAGTTAATCATCATGTTAATCATTACACAGACCAAGGAAAAAGCTGTGGAAGTCAGAGGCCTGAAGGAGATTTTTAAAGAGAGAAGAAAATTGATGTTTAGGAAAAGGTCCAGAACCTCGAGAGCTTTAGGTCAGAAATGGAAAAACAACAACAACAACAAAAATCCTAGGAAAGATGCTGTAAGTCAGCTATGGTGGCTCACTTCTGGAATCCCAGAACTTGGAAAGCTGGAAGGGTATGGCAGCAAGCTTGAGGTTTGCCTAGTCTACACTATGACACCTTATCTCTCAAAGGAAAAGAAAGGAAGGGAGGAAGGAAAGAAACGTAGATCTATAACTACATAGATAAGAAGATAAAACATCATTATGACATTACAGAACAAATGACACTGGAGAGAATATGTTTTTTTTTTTTTTTTATAAACTATGGATCAACAGGATAGGTTGTTATAGAGAAGTCAGCAAAAAGAAGACTTAAATAGCTCATTAGATTTAGCTACATGGAAAGCAGGAGGTATTTCCAGGGATGAGTCATATTTTATGGGCAAATTGGACTGAATTGAGAGTAAGTAGAAAGTAAGAAAATGGAAATGCAGGTTGGCAAGCACAGTATCAGCTTACACTTGTCCAAAATGTTCTGTGTTCCAGGCACTATTTTAAGTAGTTCTTCATCAATGCTAGAATCCTCCTAGGATTCTTGAAGTATGAATATTTTTCTTTAAACAGGTTAAATTATTTGGTCAGGGTCACACACAATGACAACCCTCCAGTTTTATATGTGAGGAAGAATGATGTGATTAGGAAAATGGCTGAAGGCGGCTGGGCGGCTTTGGTTTGATTTGTGTTTAACCTTTAGAGGGAAGCCCTCGGCTGGCATATGTAGAGATAGGAAATGGATTCTTATCCCCTCAAGGAAGGAGGGATGTGGTGCTGTTTTACACCCGTCAGGAGAAATGGGGCTGTACTTCTGCTTCATGTCACCATGATGAGGCATCAGGCCCTGCTCTGCTACCCAGGGAGGATCCATCAATATGGAAAATACGTTGTGGAAAAAATTACCACCCTTTGGCTATGAATTCCTTTTAATTTTATTTTTACACCTGTGTGTGTGTGTGTGTGTGTGTGTGTGTGTGTGTGTGTGTGTGTGTGTGCAGACTGAACTGCCTTGCTTCTTTAAATAAGGTATGGAAATTGCAACAGAGTGAACTGTGAACTCCTCATCCTAGCTTCTATAGTAAGCAAGCCATGGCCTTTAAAACCAGGGTGTCGTGGTTTAGATCTTAAAGTTCTTCCAAAAGTTTATGCATTTGTGGCCTCGGCCCTCAATGCAGCTGTGTTTAGAGGTGGGGACTTCAGGAGGTGATTGGATCACAAGTAACAGTCTAGTGGATCAGAAACAATGGATCAATCTATGTATGGACTCACAGTTTAATGGGCTATTGGAAAACTGTGGTAGCCAATATTACCAACTTGGTAGGATCTGGGATCATCTAGAAGTTAAACTTCCGGACATACCTGTGAGAGAATCTCTAGATTCGGTTCACCTCTGGCCATGCCTGTGAGGGATTTTATTGACTAGGTTACTGATGGTAGGAAGATTCACCTCGAGAGAGTGGCCAGCACTGTTCTGTGAGCTTGAGTCCTGGACTTCATATGAAGGAGGAATCCAGCTGAGCTCTGGATTCCTCGCTCTCAGCTTCCTGGCTACGCATTGTGCCTAGTGAGACTCCTGCCCCTGCTGCCCTGGCTTCCTGGCCATGACAGACTACACCTCTTCAGAAGTGTAAGCCAAAACAAACCCTTCTTTACTTAATTTGTTCTGTTTGGGTGTTTTGTCACATCAGTGATGGAAGTGACCAAGACAGAGGCAGAAGAAACTTTAGGAGTTGGGGACCACTTGAGCAAAATAGGTCACTGGGCATATCCTTGAAGAATGTAGTCTCTAGTCTCCCCCATTCCTTCCTCTCCCTCTCTTTCTCTCTCTACCTTATTTCTCTTTCTTTCTTTCTTTCTTTCTTTCTTTCTTTCTTTCTTCCTTCCTTCCTTCCTTTCTTTCTTTCTTTCTTTCTTTCTTTCTTTCTTTCTTTCTCTCTCTCTCTCTCTCTCTCTCTCTCTCTCTCTCTCTCTCTCTCTCTCTCTCTCCTCTTCCTTCCTTCCTTCCTTCCTTACTTACCTTATACCCCTCTTTCCATCTTCCTGCCTTCCTACTTCCAATTTCCACGCATTGAGCCCATCTGTCCAGTCGTGTGCTGTGCTTCCTTCCTTTATCATTTGCCTTAGCAAACCCATAGCAATGTGGCCGAATGATCAAGGGCTGAGGCTACTGAAACCATGACTCTTACACCTCATCCTTCCTCTTTTTAAGCTGTTTGTTTAAGGTATAGTGTGTGCGTATGCACTTGTATGTTCAGGTGTATAGTATATATGTGCATAGGTGAACACATATATGAATATACACACATATGGAGGCCAGAAGGCAACCTTGGATATCATTTCTCAGGTGCCATCTACTTGCTTTTAGAGACAGGGCTTCTCATCGGTTTGAGCTAGCCAATGCAAGGTTGGCTATCCAGACAGTTCCAAGAATTTCTCCACCAGCTCAGTGCTGGGGTTATCAGCGCTTGTCACCATACGTGGCTTTTGTGTGCAGGTTGTAGTTCTAGAACTCAGCCCTTCATGCTCGCAAGCAAATCCTTTACTTACTGACCAATTTCTCCAGCTCTGCCTCACAGATTCTGTTATAGGATGGAAAGCTAGTAACACACAGGGTTAGGTGTCACTTTTTCAGGAAACCTTCTTAGACCCTCCCACAAAGGTAGCTCTTTGCATTTCCCTTGAACTCTGGGTATTTTTCCCAATACCCTGTCTACTCTCATGACTTGTTCACTCTGTGTCCTTCCATCACGGCATTAGTCCCTACTGGAGACTGTACATCCTCTCTTCTTCACAATATCGACAAACCTGGCTGTCTACAAGACATGGCACATGACTCCGAGAAGGAACTTCAAATGTGCATATTAAATTACAAGCAAATTGCTTCTCAGCCTTTTGGCCAGGATCACGGGTAAATTTCAAATGAAATGACATTTTTGCATTTTACTTCATTTTGCAAAATAATAACCGTGCAGAAGTTATATGTCCACAGTGATGTTACATTCTACCAAAACATTTCAGGAGATCAGCGTCCTCAATATACCTTGAGATGGTAAGGTTGGAAATCATTTCTGGGTTACTAATGAGTTGGATGAGAATAAATGACTTCACGGACATACATCCAACATGGGGCAGGGCTGAACCTTGAAGTTTTGTTCTGCTGCCTTGTTCCCCATTTGCCATTGTCTACTGTGCTCCATGTTTTACTATAGAATGTTTCCAAGGATAAAAAAAATCATTATGGTGTAACAAATCTTTCTCTGTCCCTCTGACCAGCTCCCAAATAATGGCACAGAGACATATTAATTATGAAATCCCAGCCTATACCTTAGGTTTGTTCCTAACTAACTCTTATATCTTAAATTAACCCATATGTCTAAAGCTATGTTCTACTATGTGGCTTTGTACCTTTCTTTCATTCTGTAACTCCTATTTGTTCTGAGTCTCCTGGCATCTCCCATGAACATAGATTCCTCTTCTTCTTTCTTTCTGCCTGGAAGTCCTGCCTATACATCCTGCGTAGCTATTGGCCATTCAGCTCTTTATTGAGCCAATCAGAAGGCAGTCACATCTTTACAATGTAAACAAATATTCCCCAACATTATGGAATCTCGAAAGTTTCTTCTTCCTTCCTGTGAGCTTTTGACATCATAGCAGGTGTACTATTAAATTCTTGTTGTTGTTGTTGCTGTCATCTTTTCTTATTAATTAAGTTTCTTTATTAATTTGACATCGCATCCTCAGTTTCCCCTTCTTCCTCTTCTCTCATCCCTCCCGCACCTCCTCTGTTTCTGTTCAGAAAGGGGCAGGCCTCCCATGGGTGTCAACAAAGCATGGCATATCAAGTTGAGGTAGCACTAAATTCCTCCCTTTGTGTTGAGGCTGGGTGAGGCAACTCAGTATGGGGAACAGGTTCCCAAAAGCCAGGGGAAGCATTAGGGACAGGCCGTGATTCCACTGCTAGGGGTCCCACAAACAGAACAAGCTTCATAACTGTCACACATATGTAGAGGGCTTAGGTCTGTCCCACGCCTGTACTAATAGAATTAGGATTCAGGCCCTCTTCAATTAAGTTTTCACAAAGAGGTGGGGGGAAAGAAAATCTTGAAGCTCTTCTCCCAAAAGATCAAGCGACTCTTTGTTGGCCTCATGAGAACTCAGCAGACAATGTGTCTTGACAAGGCCTTCCCTGCTTTCTCTGGCATCATTTTGATTTTCAGTAAGCATTGTAGAAAATGATTGACAATGCAGGCAGAAAGATACAGGGAGGTTGCAGAAGGCACGTGTATAGGTGCGTGCGTGTGTGTGTGTGTGTGTGTGTGTGTGTGTGTGTGTGAATTTAAAGCATCTGGAAAAGGTGCCTTGGGCACAGTGAAAAACTTGTCATCACAATTGTAGTGACATTTTTTACAGCTACTATAATTGAAATATACCTGGCATAGGCATTAATTAGGACAGATTTTCTTCTGGAAGTTGTAGGCAATACAGTTGTTAGCCTGTTTTCCACTTTCAAGCCTTCCCTTCTCTGGGCAGTTTCAATCATTAGATGCCGTAAGCACAGGGGTATATTTATGGACAGGTGCAGTGAGGCATCACTCCTTGATTGTAAAACACAGAAAAGGAAGATAAAGGTCCTTTATGTGTAACCAAAAGCAAAATACACAAGGCAGGTTGGACATGAAAGATGATATCTTGATAGCTGCTACATTCAATAAGATCCATGCCTTAGGTTTAAGCACTGATAGCGCGACGATGTAGGATTAATGCCAAAAGGAACCCAATTAATTACACACAGTATCTCAGAGTCTCAGTTTCCACATCCTGATGGGTTTTTTTTTTTGTTTGCTTGTTTGAGTATATTAACCTGTTAGTGATGTTGTCGAGAAGATGAATCAAAATCACGTGTATAAATGACATGGCTTTTTAACATGTCACGGGCAGACTGTGGTGTTCGTGGTTCCTGTGCATATTGTGGTTCCTGCACATGTTGAAGATACTGAAGGGGAAGACTGTGGAGATGGAGGGAGAAGTGCAGAAGTCACAAACACTTCAAGAGGAGTTGTTTTCTAGATTTGACAGACTGCAACTGCTGACAGATGTGGGAACCCAGCTAGCTTTCACAATTTGGATACAACAAAGCTAAGAAAATATGTGCTGAAATTATTTCCTATAATCTTGATAAGAGCAAGGCGTCATCAATAAATATATATTTAAAGCAAGGATAAAATTTTCAGCAGTTTTTCAAATCCAAGTGTCTTTCAGGAGTGCAGGATGCCTTTCAAATAAGTTTAGGTTCCTCAACCAAGTGGATAGAAACACACACACACACACACACACACACACACACACACACATACACACACAAGCCATAGTTAAACCATTTCTCATAGCTCCTGGTGGGAAAACATGTCAATTTGAATCATTTGTTTTACCTGGGCTGTTACATTGTCTTTGGAGACATTAATGCTGATCAGTAAACATTACTGTGCTCTATGTAAAGAGTTTGGAAGTTTAGACCCCCTGCACTTAGTATAGGCATACAGGCTAAGACTTACATGTATATAATAGTGGCTTGTTCTGGAGCACAATGTCCTAGTTGATCTATTAACTGCTTCATTCTTCACCATCTCTGGACACAAATAGAGCCTATTAATTGTGCTTTCTTTTATCAACCATGTTAACTGCCATTTGGCTTTCTGCCCTGACATTCTTATCATAACCCAATATATGAATAAGATAACACCCTAACTGAAGAGAAATCATGTGAAGATATGCAGAAAAAATTCAAGACCAGTTTTGAAGATTTCAAAAGAAAGACAAAATATGATTTCAAATGTTATGCTGATGTGTATTTCTCTGCATAAAAATATATGGAAGTTTATACATTTTCATCTCTGAAAATAACTGTTGATATGCCTTTCTTTATAGGGTATAAAAGTGGATATGTGTGCTTAAATACTCTTTCCCCAAAGATCCAATCACAATTTTTGTGTTGATTGCAGAAAAGCACAACCATTTTGTCTGTAGTAAAAAGTCTATATATTTGTTGTATTTGCATTCAAACAAATATGGCCAACACTACCAGCCTAGTGTTTATCTTCTCATGTTATGAAACTCATAAAGAAGATAAATATGAAGAAGACAGAATGTGTAAGAGACTAAGACAAAGAATGGCAGAACTCATTAGCAGCAGAACACGTAACATGGCTTGGAATTACATCCAACATACCATGAACATAATTCATCTCTCAGGATCAAGAGATAATTCTTTGTATCTTTGACACTCATCTTAATAAGGGCAGGAAGACATTGACATTGTAGGGTAGTGTGGTGCACTCTTATTCCTTTTAGCTGACTCATGATTTCCACCATTTTCAAGTGCTGATTTGAGTCAAGTATCCTGAGTCCCTCACTCTGAGTTCTGCCAGTCATCAGCAGATTGGTGACAGGCCACAGTTCCTCAGAAGGACAGTGTGAAGGGTGAGTGTAGGTGGGGGGAATGCAGAATTGCAATCTGTGGCTTCCTTTGACTTCTAAAATAATTTCTTAATTATTTCTAGATAATTTCCTAAACTGAAAACAGTAAAATTTGATGACTACTCCTAGGCAAAATGAATCAAAGGATGGAGACAACAGGAAGACTAGAAGATCTGGCTACCTGTGTAGACATAAGCATAATATTGACATGTAAGTAGCCAATGGAATTCTCTGCATTTGAATTCTTCTAAGAGTGAGGTTGGTGTATCACACCTAGAAAGTAGTTTGGTTACATGTGTGAAGACACACACACACACACACACACACACACACACACACACACACACACACACGGAGAGAGACAAACACCAACACACACATACATAATGGATAAATAAATAAATAAATATTAATTTTTTTTAAAGAACTTGAGACAAGATCTTGCTACGCAGCCCAGACTTGCCTTGAACTTGTCAATGTGTGGTCCTCCTGCCTCAGCCTCCTAAATGCCAGGATTACAGGCTTATGTCACCTACCTGTTAACTTATGATTTGGGATTTATTTCAAGATGGAAATGGATAGAAGCTAAAAGGCAAAGATATAGTGGAGCACTATTAAGTGGAAAAAGAAGGAAAGGAAAGTTACATGTGTGACAAGATGCATGTCTAATTCATGCAGTGAGAACTGTAGACTTTTCACTGTGGTCCTAAATAGCAACAGTAAATAGAGCCTTGAATGCCAGGAACTTTCAGATAACCAGCAGCTTCAGCAAGTGTTTGCGTACCTACTAGATGTGGATGGGATTCTAGGCTTTGGGGAAGAACAGTCTTCCGCAGAGACAGATTTACTCCTGGCCTCTAGAGCTTATGTCCTACTCTGGTAGAACAACACATGAACAAGCAAACAGGTAAATATGTAGTGTACTGGAGAAAAGTTAGCTTTATCCATGGAAAAGAGCCAATCAGGATGAGGTGTCTGGAATCCAGAGGAGTGGGGGAGACACAATCTTATAAAAGATAATCAGGGCAAATATCACTGATAAGAGATGGCTGAAACATTTATCTCAGAAATTTTATCTTGGAGTTCTGAGGCCATGAGAAAGCCACAAAGGTGGGTTTCCTAGAGAAGTAATCAGGATGGGAAACAGTACCCTCAAAAGCTCTAAAGTAGACGTCAATTGGGTATATTTCCAGAATAAGAAAACAGGAGTAGATGAGTTAGAGGAATGTGATCGATGAATTCAGAAAGATGCATGACTATAGGCCATGTGGGCCCAGGGGTGACTACAAGGACTTGGAACTCAAGCAAGGAGCTGTCACCAACTGAACCTTCATTCAGTTTCAACCTAATTTTAGACTACAAACAAATTGTGTGTATAGTTTCTGCTAAGACATACTCCAGTGAAATTCGCATGTCTTGCCTAAAAGCATTTGGTATTGCTCAAAACACAAGAATGAGAAGTAAGCTGATGGAATGAAACAGTGAACGTTCCCTTAAATCAACTCTGCACTCTTTCTGATAAGGACTAGACGTCAAAGGCAAGGTTGGAAGGCCAGGACATCACTATCTTTACCTACGTCTGGACTGCCACAAGTCTACAAGTTTCCTTCATGGGAGGTTATAGGCAGAAGGGCCATCTAGTAGAATAATAACAGATGTTCTTAAACCTGATCCCACCTCATACTGGGGCCATCAGCATTTTCACTCCAGTGATAGTGTAATCTGAACTTTCTGTGGCAACCCTCCCTGCCTTAAAAGCTTTGGTTTAGAAATGGAAAACCTAGATTTCATGCTCAAGGTTCATGCTAACTATCACACACAGCATTTCTGGGTCCCCCCCTCTCCTGTGTGGATCTCCATCTCCATCTGGAACTGCTGATTCCTCCTTTGTCATGCTTCATGAGCCAATGTAGGTGATTTTGGTATTTTGGTAAAAAGGATAGTAGCGACAATGTGTGTGTGTGTGTGTGTGTGTGTGTGTGTGTGTGTGTGTGTGTGTGTGAGTGCATGTGAGTGAGCCCACAAATATATGGTTACCCTTGAACTCATGGGTACTCTGGCAGCTTATAGTCAGCGTATCATGCAAGGTAATAGCTAATTGCAGCCCACTGAGACTCAGCAGTAATTAATTAATCTAACAGTGTCCATCCAAATCCGTTCTCTGCTTCTAATGATACTTGTGAAGATTTTTAGAAGTAAATACCTTCTCTAGGGTATAATGTTTTGCACGTTGGAAATTTTTCCAAGAACCATTCATAAAACCTTTTCATAATTTTTTTGACAAATGAATTTCAAATCTTTGACTCAGACCTTGGAAATTTGGCTGTGCTTCTAACACAGATTTTTTTTTCCCCTTGATTCTAGGGAACTTCTCTTGTGTGGAGCCGTACACCAATCTTGTCTGTGACATTTGCCTTGAGTGGCCTAGTGCTCCTAAGATCTCTTCATTATTGCACGTCAGTATTTACCTGTGTATATGTTTTTCCTCCCTTCCTTAAACAGCCATGTTTCACATGTGACTTAGTCTTTAACTCTTTCAATCCCCCTATAATTCTCCCTCTCTTCCCCCTTCTCTCTTCCTCATTTCTTCTTTTTGCATCCACTGGTTTACAAATGTTTGAATACCTCATAAATATTGGGGCCATTAAATAGGAACTGACATAAGGGCAGTCATGAGATCTAAAGGGAAACCTCAATGATAACAAAAGCATTCTGGATGCAAATAAAGTATCTCTGGTTTTCACCAGATTCCGTTTTGCTATGCAACACCATGCAGTGCAATACACTTACATCACTGTGGAATTTTTACAAGTTTCATTGTTTGCTCTTTCAAAGTTCTTTTCCTTATCCACAATTATTCTACAGACTTTCATGCTTTTCAAATTCTAATTTTTAGTTATCTTAAATAACTAGAGAAATGATCATCCGAGTTACAATTACCCTGGCAATTCTTCCCCACACACTGACAGGCAGTGGGCTTTGAGGAAGAAGGGACACAGGCCTCATGGTACCCTCAGTGAGTGCCGTCTAAGGAGAAGTGTAATTTGTCTTCTTGACAGCAGCCAGAGACTTAGAAAACACAGGGCACTGTCTCATTGTATACAGAAAACAGAGAGACAAGAGATAATAACACAAATAAGGTTTTATTTGAATTCTCTTTTAAAAGTCCAAAATGAATATGCGGTTCAAGAGTCAATATTAAAGCAGTTCAAGCAAAAGTAAATACAGAGAGCAGAAAAGATTAATATAGTTTGATAGTGCATTGTAAACCATTCAGGTAAAAAAAAAAAAAAGTCATTAAAACCATATGGAAAGGAGTCTTTCTTTGGAGTCGTTTCTTTCTCAGAGGTCCAGCTTAGATTCTCAGGTCTTGTTCTAGATAGACTAACATCTGAAGAAGGAAGGGATACAGGAGGGGGAGAAAAGGGAACAGGAGGAGGGAGGAAGGGAGAGAAACTAATATTTCATGAGCTTTTAAAACAGAGTCAAGGTCAAACACTTTATCAAGCAAAGTTTAGATCTGTTATTTCATTTAATCCTTATAACAATGTTGGTATCACCCCACCCCTGCCCCCCATTTAAAGATAAGGAAAGAGTCCCATAGTTTAATTCATATGCCCCAGTCACACAGCTGACTTGGTGAAGATATCAGAGCCCAACCCCTCTCCAAATATTTAAAGGCCTCTTCATTACACCACACCTGTAAAGGGAAGATGTCTCTTACGGAATCTTTGGATCTAGGTATGGAGCTAGCCCATTTGAGGTATACCTTTTTTTGGAGATTGGGAGTAGAGAAATCTGGACCACATTCCCAAGAGGACAAATCTGGTTTGTCTATTTCTTCTTTGTTTCAGAAGAAAGACCTCAAAAGTTGTCGGGGGGAAAAGTCACAGACGGTTTGAACGCTGCCTACAAGTGGGTGGGCTATTAAACATTTTCCCAGAGCATGTTCGTTAGTAGAAAAACGGAGGAGAAAATGTATGATAGATAGACAGAAATGCGCAAAGTCGAATGTGCATGTTAATCGGTGGTCAGGAAGATGAAAAAACTCTCGCAACCTCCATTCCTTAGCTGTCAATGCCTAAGGATAAAGACACTCAAGGAAGACCGAAAGGTAGCAGAGCAGTCCACTAGCTCACGTCTCCATCACGTTCCACAGGCTACAGTTCTCTATACTGACGACCCCTTCTTAGTTGATGAATTTTCACAATGTATTTCATGGCTTCCATCCCTACATGAGACTTTATTACGATCACATAGGAATAAAAAGCCATAAAGCACTAGAGTGAATTTATCTTGGTCGGATGGAAAACTTATTTTCTTCACACGACTTCACAACCATTTCCAAGCTAACCAATCATTTCATGCTACATTAGAGAACATTTTAAGCTACATGTAAGTGACACAAAGCAACACTTAAATTTTAACATCACAAATTAACAAGATTTTATCCTTCAATGACATTCTTAGCTACGAAGACCAGAAACAAGACCAGGAGACACTCAGTAACATTCAACCATAGAATGTCATCAGAAACAAAGGACACTGGGGAGAATTTCTGGAGAAAAGCTCATCACTTGGACATTGAACTTAGAAACACATAAGGAGAGACAGAAGACAGACAAATCACTATACAAACTGAAGCCAGGAGAATTATTTCAAGCCTCCTGTCTTACTTTCTTCCACACTCTATCTGTGTTCAGGTATTTCATGTGATACCAAATGGAAAGGAAGAATCTTAAAACCTGTGTGTGCTATATCATCATTAAGCCATATACACCCAAATAATAAAAAAGAAAGAAGAGAGAGAGGAGGAGGGAGGGAAGGAGGGAGAGAAGGAGTGGGGGGAGAAAGGGAAGGAGGGAGGGAGGGAGGGAGGGAGGGAGGGAGGATCAAACCCATAGCACCAAGGGTCCACAAGTCCTGCCTGCCTATCTGAAGCCATTCACAAAGATTGAGGGCATCCCCACCCTTTACTATGGAAACAAGTTTCTAACTAAGCCAGAAACAATGCTGGGTGCTGAAGTTGCTCAGTGATCTAAGGAACACAGGTCCAAACTCCAAGAACATTTCTCATGCTGCATTTAAGTGGCCTTGTTCCTGGCATTATAAAAAACACTTACGCATGGCCGAACCGAAACCCTGAAAGCCTGATGTTGGAATTTTCCATATTTTTCTAGTCTTTCAAAACTCTGTCTGAGGTGCCTATTTACCAACTCCAGAAGCAGCAGCATTCCACCTTGTCAACGGCTGCCCTCTTCATTTAAAAAAGAATGCTGTTCACATTCGAATGTACAAACCCCCAACCACTTGAGTTTTTTCCCTTAAGGGTAAAGTGCTAAGCAAGCTATTTCTACCCAGAAATCACTGGAATGAAGTTTTGGTTTATGTGAATCACAAGGAGACTGGAAATAGTTAATGAAAGGAAGTGCATACATAAATTCAATTATCATGCACGAACATGCAAATGATTTAAGTGCTGCATCTGAAACTCTGGTTGATATTCATTAATCTCAGGTTGCACTTTTTTGAAGGAGAAAGACATGCTAATTGGGTCCAGATTAATGCACTCCCAAACCTCTCCAATTTGTTTTTAGGTGAGGGTTAAATGATATGTGTTAAAGTAAACACAGCTGTTCACCTGTCTCTACCCTTACCTCTCTGCTTTACCTCTACCTCCTCCCCCAGCTGGCTATCTCCCCTGCCTCACTCCATTCCCAGGTGGCTCCCCTCTCCAACACAACCCATCCACAGCTGGCTCACCTTCTCTCCTGAGCCTCTTCTTCCCTTAGAGAAGAGCCCTGCCTTGTTCTTTTTGGAAACACATGGAAGAATGACCCCTCTTCTTAGGCACTTCAATGCCTTCCCTTTCATCAGGAACCCCCACACTCTATAAAGGGGATCATCCAGATTCCTGCCCCCAGTGATGCTTAACTGTGGCACCAAACACATGTACCAATGGGAAAGCAGCCTGGCGTTTTCTCAGATAATGCATTCTTTCTACATGTCTTTGCCTTGGCCCTTTGGAATAGGATTGAAGGATCGTTTGAAAGACGCCAGGCACAGGATTGCTGTGCTGCCAAAATTGCTTAAGGTTGGCATGGCGATCCTATGACTTGGCTGTGTGGGAAATCAAAGACTGAGATCCAACAACGTGGGGGTTTTGCTGCATTCTTTCTCTGTGACTCACAAAGACCCTGGACTGTCCCTGTCCTTACTGCCTAGCAAAATTAGTCTTAAAAGAAGAAAAAAACATTATTACTTATTTATTTACCTACTTGATGAAACATTAATTTGGCCCACATAGAAATGACACATTTGTGGGAGAATAGTGCAATGATGATCTTGAAATAGTAAACTATTATTTTTCTTGAATCTAATCTTTAGAAAAATGAAACAAAGAAGATCTACAGTGTACTGGGGTTGAAATCAGGGACTTTTTTTTAACAAGTAAACATCAAGGGGTTAAAACAGCCATCATAAAGGAGAAAGGAGCTTCAAACTAATTTGACACCGAAGGTGTCGTTCAATTTGAATCCTGATTGTTTGGTCACGTGATGACTCATACCCAATTGGCACCCTCCCTCTCTTGGTGTGAATTGAAAATGATGTGATACATTTTTTTTTTTAAACCTCTTGAAAAAATCCAATGAAAGTCTTGGTCCCATCTTTTGGGATCCTATCCTTTGGCTAATTCTCCCAATGCAAGTTCCCAACAGAGCAGAGACAACAAGAACACACACATACACGGAGACATAAATTACTGGGCACACCATACAGCACAGCACTGCACATGAAGACAGACAGCCGGGGACAGACATGGGGCTCAGAGAGCCTTTCCATCTAAATTGATTTCTGCATATTTATAAATGTAAAATTAGTCATCATAAATAACAGCAAGGGCGGGCGAGGCCGATATTAAATCTGTCAACATCCCCACAAATGCCCTGAGCGTTGCTTGGATGGGAAATACACTTAGGATCGTATTCGCTCCTAAAAGAGAAAATGATTATACGCTAACCAAACCCTAAGTACAAGCTAAAGATATTCACCTCATGAAGCCATTCCTCAACTAGCCCCTTGGCACTCGCTGGAATTATTCGCAGCACGAGCTCTACTTTCTCATTTTCTGCTGTCTCCATGTGGGTAATTTCTTTCTCATGATTAAAAGTGAGCTTGGCAGATCCTTCAAAACGTGGTTTTAGGTGTGGCGGGGCTCCGAGTGCATCCTTTGTCTAAGGTAGGATTCTAAGGACGGACCTTTAGAAGAGCGGGTCTCAACAATATTCATGTACCTAAAAAGATTGTGGGTTTTTTTAAGACAGACTTTATAGATATCTATATTTTTATATATACATATTTTTTGCCCTGAAACATGGGACTGAGAGATGAAATGAACTGTTTACCTTTGAAAGAATAGGCAGGGTTTTCTCTTCCAAATAATCACTCCAGCTTTTCTGAATGTCATCCAGAAGCGATTCTGCCTCCTTCGACTTATCCAACATCTGAGGTTGTGAGATAACCCTTGTAGCATTGGCCTCCTTCCCCGGCCCCTTCATTATTAGCCTCCTGGTGGGTGAGATAGAATACAGTGGCTGTAATAACCCTCCTTCACACAACAGGCTCACTCTCTCTTTTAAATTGAAAATCCCCTTATTACAAAACAAGGGGTGTTCTTTTTCTTCTACCTTTAAGTAGGAATGCCACATTCATCGCTTCTTACAAAAACCGCAGCTGCTTTTTAAGCTACAGATAAATAGAATGTGCTAGGCGGTAATTCGACTCAGTCTGAATGCATTATTTTCCAAGACACTTTGGCAAGGGGCTTTTTATTATAAACTAGAAGGAACAAGGGAAGTCCTTTCTCTCCTAATTATGGATGCGTTTTGTTCCCTACTATTAACCTATACTGTCAGATTGATCTTCTTTCGCTGTAGCCAGTTCAATGAATCAACTTTTTTTTTTTTTCTGGAAAATTAGAGGGCTAATGATTAAGTCTTCATGAACATTAATGATGAAAATAAAATTAGCCCAGGAGAGAAGCAGATGCTAAAACTAAAAACACACAAGGGGCTGTGCACCGGAGACCCAGGAAACAAACCTTGTTTTGACACCCAAAGTTAAGATCAACGGGACAGAGTTGTAAATTTTAACTAATTTAATTTGAATGCAAGGAAAGCGTTGCAGCCATCTTGTCAGCCTGGCTCGTGCCGAAAGGGGGGAGGGGAAATACATCTGAGAGCGCTACTCTATTTCTGCACAGAGTGTCTGTCATACCACTGGTGTTTATTGCTTACTGGTTCAATATGGGTGATAAGGGAACACGCTCACAGTTAGTCTCATGTTTCACTCTGACCCAAGCCGTGAATTAAAGAGCTAAAGCGGAAGAAACTCTGACGAAGTGATCAACTTGAACTTCTACCGAAACCTCAAACACAAACATGGAGAAAAATCGTGAGCTCCTAACACAATCACCAAAACCAAAATGAAAATAGGAACACCAAGAAACTCCATCAACCTTGGTTAAATTTGGATCCCGATGTTACTATTTCCGAGTAGACTATCACGCCCAACCATGGCAATCCTGCTCTAGGTCTGTAGGGATATATTGCCTTGCTAAGGGGGAGAATCCCATAGGGTGACAGTGGGGTTCCAATTAAGGCAAAATAAATGCTGCTGCAGCCTGACAGCAAGAGGAGATTCCCAGTGCATGGGCAGGTGCAACACTCTGAAACCACAGACTGAGCCATGCTGTCAGCAAGCGAAGTACTGAAGAAGAGTTGGGTGTGACAGGCAGTTGGAGAGTGATTTATTCCTGTTTGCTCATATTATTTTAAGTATGTTTCCAAGAAGGTTGATAGTGGCAATCAATGGGGATCTTGAGCAAAGTGCAAAGTCTTCCTTGAACCCTGACTGCATGCATATTTAAGAGACCTCATACCCCAGGGAAGAGAGAAAGAGGGGGCAAGGGAGGGAGAGAGACACTTTTAAATTACATTTGCATTTAAAACTATGCTGGCTCTTTTATGTAGATCTGCCTGAAATTTTTTAAAGGGGTGTATTTGTTTCTAGGGAAATGGTGACAGAATTTTCCAAGTATTCTCTTTAGGAAGATTGTGTGCGCAGTAAATGTTGGTGACAGCCTTCAAGACCTTCCTTGCCACTCTGATTAAATTTGAATCAGTTTCCCATCTGATATGCCTGGGAACACACGATGTGCTGGGCAGGTGCCCACCCTGACTTACAAGCCTGAGTGATGCTGTGGCAACCCAAAGAGCCCCAGTTTACCCTGGCAAATAATGGAGCCCTGTCCCTGAGCCACATCGCGAAGCATATTAGACATTGCCGTAAGAGGAAAATTCAATCCCTGGGTGTCGATATCTCCATTGAGCAGACAGCAAGTAATAAGCCTGCCTTGGAAATCAAGAGTGTTTTTGTTACAGAGATGTTGGAGGCAAATAAGAAACAAATTCTCAGCTGTATGTTTGAAGGAATATAATATTCCCACATATCCTCATAGACAAACATTATTCAAGTGGAAACAGATTTTTTGCACTAAATAGATAAATAAATAGATAGATAAATAGATAAATAAATTACCTCTGAGTACACTCTTGCTTCAGGTTGTTTCCCACACTCCTGTCCCATTTACCCTGGGTGGATATTATCACAAACAGAGATGGGCAAGGTGGATGTGACCTTGTGAGGATGATGTCCGGTCACTGTCTTCTGATACCTGTGTTGTTCTAAAGTAATAAGAAAAAATGTGGTGATAATATGAGCCACCAGTCAGAACTCTTGGCTGCCATTAAAGCGAGTAGCTTTAATGAAGGCAGTTCCCCGACAGAACAAGCCTGGCAGCCCCATTTAAACAATAAATAAAAATTAAAGAAAGAGCCAAAGTGATGCTTCAACAGTCTGGCCTTATTCTGCTCTCTCTTTGGAAAAAGAAAAACAAGAAAGAGAAATAAGACAAAAAAAGAGAGATGTAGGAAGATGAGAAAGAGGATGGAGGCATCAGTAAAAATCAAAGTGCCACTCAGAACAGCTGAGTGATTTTTTTTGTTCTCTTCCCATGTAAAATTAATCCTCTTCACATCCTTCTTCTGCTCCTCAAAACAAAGCCAGTTGCAAATTCTCTAGGCCGGACTTCCTTCCCTCTCTGTGGGACTGCTGTCCTTGTCTTATGGCCTAGGACACCCCTGACAGCTATCTTTTAAGAAACAGCTGGTATTGTCCTTGGCACTGTTATTTGGCTTCTTTTTCTCCTGTGCCTTTCCATCTGAAAGTTCCTTTCATTTCCCAGCCTTCCTAAGAACACCCAGCAAAGTAGACGAGCACAATACAAACCAGTGGTGTGAATTCACCCAGGTTTAATTCTGATAGATTCAAAACACTTTACTATTTCAGTGGTAAGTCTGAATAGTAACTTTATTTTATTTTATGGGTCCTGAAGATAGAAAAGAAAAATGATGTCTTAGGAATGAGACAGAGGCACCACATGCACTCTGTGTTCTCACGGACAAGGCATAGCCAAGTTTCCAATGCAGTAAGAGAGGCATCCCTGGGCTATGTGGTTGCTGTCTTCCATTCCCAAATTCAGGGTTGTGTGCATGCCTCCCACATGGCTGTACACACATATCCACACAGAGCCATGTACACTTACACTCACAACTCCTCAAGTGCACAGTAGCTCCCCTCCAGAAATCAACTGCTTTCATTACATATGAAAACCTGTACTCCTTAATTGGTGAGAAGACACTTATCTTATTTCAAGTAGTGGGTAAAAGTGAATTTTAAAAAGGTGTCATTCTTTTTTTTTTTTAACTTCCTCTCTACTGATGTACCAGCTCACCATATTCAGGTTGTCAAAGGACATCAGGATTGAATGCTACTAATAAGATGGGTTAAGTTCCAAACGACAAAATAGCAGCCTTTGCTCAAACACACTCTGAAGATAACATTTTTAGTTTATTTTAAAAAATTAGGTACTCTTTAAAATGGAAAAGAATGCTATATTATGAATGGTGAACTTTGTATAAGTCCACGTGGTCTAGCTCTTGAAGAACAAAACCCACCACTATAAACATAAAAAACAGATTCTTTCATCCCCTTCCCCCAAGCCTGCTTTCTATATTTTGTTTTGTTTTGTTTTTCAAGGCAAGGTTTCTCTGTGCAGTTTTGGTGCCTGTCCTGGATCTCGCTCTGTAGACCAGGCTGCCCTCAAACTCACAGAGATCTGCCTGGCTCTGCCTCCCGAGTGCTGGGATTAAAGGCGTGCGCCACCACCGCCTGGCCCAAGCCTACTTTCTGAATAGGGTTGTCTGGAACCACCACAGCTTTATGAAGCCATAGATCTTATGTGATAAAACCCAACAAACTGCTACACAAGAAAGAAGAGACTCTAAGATGGGCAACTCAGGAAAAAGGTGTCTTCCTCCTGGTGGCTGCTTGTCCATGGACTCACCTCCCAAGTCAGAAGGGGGCTCTGGGCTGGACAGACCATGTGGCATTCTAGCCAAGGGTCAACTTGCTACAGAAAGCAACACAGGGGCAAGGGATGGGGCGAGGGGATGGTGTGAACTGTCGGGTCTGGAATGTCCTCCAACACCAGAGTCACATTCAGCACGTGACGTTGTGACTATGAACATCTCAGGAGCTCTTTAACTTCTTGTCAAGGCTTCCTGACACCAGGAGCTTTCAAGAGGTCAAAAAAAAAAAAAAATACTGTGTTCCCAGCTTCTGTTTCCTGTCCTCCTTCAAGGAGAACAAGAAGAATGGGGGCCTCAGCTGCCTTTTAACATGTCACACTCGGATAATTCCCTTCCTTACCAGAGAGCTTGTCCATTCCATTTGGGCTCACAGAAGAAAAGCAAAAATCTATTCAGAACAAAAGAAACTCCTATGTTTTTGCCTCTTTTGTATTTTTTTTTAAAGAGTGCCCACAGTGTAGTTAAGTTGAAAAAGTTTTTTTTTCTCTTTTTTATAAAGACCACTGAGGCAACAAATCACACAGGTAAAAACCTGAGATTTAAAAGAGAATGAAATTTAAAAGCTAATTAAATTCAACAAGGGCTTCTCAAAGGACCACATAATCAAATTCGTCTCAGGCTAACATTTCGTTTTTGAAGGGGGCAGTAAGTGGAAAGCTGACATGGTTGTAGATTCCATACTGTGGTAAAATAAAAAAAAAAAATTAAAAAAAACTGAGATGGGGTGAGAAAAGATGAGATGCATGGATTTCTGTACTGACTGAATGCCAGGGCCAGGATGCAAGGAACAGATAAGTTCCAGCTCTGGAGGAGCTAAATTTGAAGGCAGACGGTAAAACGGATTGAACCTTATTACCTCGAGTCCCTGAGAAATTCCCGAGACAGTTGGATGCAATTTGAAAAGGTCAGAAAAATATTTCCTGCACAGCACTGCTTCATGCTTTAAGGGTGTACATTTGTGAGATGCCAACTCTAATCATTTTTATTGACTTTGCTTTCTAGAGACAGACAGACAGTCTGGGAGACAAGACCAGCAGATAAGAGAAAGGCAATCTTACAAATGAAAACCTCTCTTACTTTGTTCTCTGGCTTGTGACTGTGAAAAATTCCAAGTCCTGCCCATTTGAAGAGAAATTACTCCATCTTTCTTCTGTAGGCTGACAAAATGGACGGGCAGTACAGGGAAGCATCAGTTTAACTCTAGTGCGGCTCTTTGCTTTCAATTGCTATTTAGTTCACTCTTACTGTATGCTAAGCACAGGGAAACCTATGGGATGCTGCACTTTACTCCGGGGAAATGATTAAGATGAAATATCAGGAAGTATAGCATCAGCTTTCGGCTAGCATGTCTTTTGAGAGTGGTTGTGGGGAGAGAGTGAAATTAAACAAAGCATACAAATATCCATTGAAAATACGATTCTACTAAAGATTCCACTGCCATTAAAGTCTTCCCCCAAAACAAAGGAAGAATGGAGATTTCTCCCTTTAAATGAGATTGGTGTTCAATAAGGACCTCCGTTAGCAAATATAGTTGTGAGTCTTTTTTTTTTCCTCTTTCTGCCTTTCTCTTCTTTTCTGTTGGCGGCCAATTAGAAGTTAAAGCTGACTTTTCAATACAGAATGCCATGATCCTTCCCAGCTCTGCAAAGTTTTAATTAACATCTGACTTCTCTTTCTGTGGGGAAGCAAATGCAATCCTGTTTACTCTTGTTTAGAAGCAGAGCTAAACTCTTTCATGGCCCCTAGACCTGTCTGCATGCTTTCCTAAGATGTTCTGGACCCACAGGGGCATCTTGGCAGCTCACTAGCCCCTTCCAGCCAGTAAGCTGTCTTTTCCTATGGACAGTCTTCACGCTGATCAGTTCTGCAGCCCTGTTACCCACAGACCATCACAATCAGCAACGAAGGAAGCCAATCACAAGGCGGCTTTGCATAATGTCAAGTACCCTTCACAAAGGGAAGCAGCAAGCTCATTAGTTGGACATCTGAATTCTTAGCACCAAAGGCAGGAAGCTCTTTTTTTTAATTGCCTTTCTTTCAGTATTACCTGAATATTTGGTATTGGTTAGAGATAAGCAACGAAATTCGTAAAATGTTAAAATTTCCACCTTCTACAATATCTTGAAACTTTAAAAAAGTAATAACGTTCATAGGTCATACTAGACCTTTGTGCTATAAGCCTCCATTGAATCATGTTTAACATATGAAGTTTCCTACATTTTCATTTTTACCGTTTTACTTGCAAAAGAAAGTGTTCAGTATCCCTCTCCTTGCACTGTTTATGTTAAGAAAAGTCCAAGTCTTTTACCTGTGAATATCATTAATAACAAAAATAGCAAGAATCATTCGTATTAAAATAGCAGTGATAATAGAAGATAGTATTTAATAGTGTCCATTAGTTGAGCACTTGCTGTCTGGAGCATTCAAAAAACACATTATCCTAGTCCTCTTTAGCCCTCACAGACAATTTCAGTAAACTGAACTCGAGAATGGGGCCAAGGGAGGCCAGAATATTTGTCTAGATTTGAAAATGTGTGGGTATTCAAACTGTGATTCAGACCAAGGCTTGTTTATTTATTGCAAAGCTCTAAGCTTCGAACCATGTTCCACAGGCAGGGAGGAGCCAGGAAGGCCAGTCCCAAGTCACATTGCACACCCTGGGAGGTGTGCTGAGCCAACTTTAACTGCTCTTGATTAGTGAAAGCCAGAGCCACTGAAACTTCACCTCAACTCAAGCAATTGTAGCAGATTGTGGGTAGTTCTGGATGTTTCCCGCCCTCCTGGAACGCAGCTCACAAAGAATACAATATGCCCACAGCAGCCTCCTTAATCAGGTTGTGTGGTTCACAGTTTAGAAGAAGCACCTGATAAATTTTGGTGCCTAATGACACACAGATTGTTGTTTTTATTTGGGTTATCTTTGAATTATTCACTGAAAAAAAAGGAGGAGATGAGGAGGAAATACTTCTTAGCTGGAACTGCATTAGGGCTAATGTGTTAGTTCACTAAATCATTCTTGAGACACGACTTTTGAAGGGGAAATGTGCAGCTGTTTTGCTATTATCACAGGTAAGCAGATAGAATAAAACAATAATAATGATGGGTCACTGGAGTTTTGCACATTAAATAATGCAGGTCTTTGACTGCAGCAAAATGCACCACCACATATTGTCAGATTTCAACAAAATACAATTTTATCATCACAGGATAAACATTTATTTTAGCTGATTTACTAACATATCCCGAGCAATGGTTCATCTTGTTTATAGAGATTATGGCTAAAAATGTCAAAATACTGCTTGGCTGTCTGGTTCACGCTGTTCATGTAGCTAACTTCACCTTGCCTTTTGTTGGCTAGGAACTCCCTCCATTTGAAGAGAGCTTCCTTAAGGTATCAGGTCCCTTGACAGAAAGGGACCTTTTTTTTCCCCCAAGCCTGAAAAGACAATTTCCTACTGACAAAGGTGTCTTGGAGCTCAAGGGCCATTAAAATGAGCCAGTCAGTAGTGAGATACTCCACCTGCTGAGCCGCACTTCAGGCAGAATGATGCTACCCGTAAGGACTAAGAGTGGAAGCCTTTGAAGTATAGAAAGGCATTCAGGCACAGCTATGGACAGGTACCAAGAGGAACAGGTAAAGAAGAGGCTGATGATGGAATGAGCTTAAATCTGCAAGATGGCTTCCCTCCCCGCAATATTTCAGACTCACTGCTTTTCTGCAGGACCAACAATGGGGAGAGTGTACTAGGGCATTCTGGAACTCCCAAAGTGCTCGGAAACAAGAGGAGTCCAATTTCCAACCAAGAAGGAATGCAAAACAATATTCCAAATTGTCTACCTTAAATACATTTTGGCAAGGAATTACATATCAAGCCTATTTATTTTCAAAAGAGGAATGCCCTGAAAAAAATGTTTTAAAGACAGGCTAATTGGCTAATTTAATTTTTTTCAAATAGCAATTTGCTCTTAAGACAAATGACAATTTCATCAAGAAAAATCTCCATCATAAAAGTGCTGGAAGAAATGTCAAGGTAGCTTATCACACAAGGTTTTTTTTTTTTTTTTTCTTTACCTTGTCCTTTCTGTGTGCACAGACTCAGCTGCAGGCATCAACACTATCACAATTAACTGTTTAGAAATAATGCTAAAGAAAGATGGCACTCAATTAAAACACAGTATTATAGCAAGAGAGGCAGTGACACATCCCAGACCTGGTGGAGAATTGAAAACAGCCGTTTCGTCTTTCCTGGACCACACAGAGAAATTTAGTGATTTCTCAAAGCATATTATTAGATTTTTATTTTAATCATTCCTCCAACACTTCAATGTCAGAATGTTAAATGCTTTGTGTACCTGGCTGTCCTTCTCAGGAGGACTGTGGTAGTATGAGAACCCAAATGTTATCCCAGTCCATTTTCTGTGAATTAAAGGGTTCTCTGGAGCATATTATTTCTTATGTTGGGAAAAAGCATGGCTTAAATTTTTCTGAATAAATTTCCAAAATCAAATTTGAAAGTTTTCATGAGAGATGATCCTCCCTGGTGGGTGATGTGAAGCATAACCTGAGGGGCAAACATGAAAATAATTAGCATAAAATGTATTAGCATATAGATGCCTTTGAAATAATAAACAGCAGAAACCCCAAATGCTTATCCCCAAAAGAAAGTGATGAGAAAATACGAAATTAGCGTATTCTTCTTGCATGGCAACTCTAGCTTGAAAGCCAACACGAACATTCTCATTCTGTGAAGGGTACAATGACCAGGGAGGTGGAGAAGTACCTCCCAACTTTTAACTCTTAGTCCTTTGCTTTATTTGGTTATCATCACCATGTGAATATTCTCTACTTATCCTTTAGCTGGTGCTTCCCATCCCCTTTCATCATTAAACAGAAATAAAGCCAACTATCTTCCTTTCACTTCTTTTACAAACCACCAGGGTTGTTTTCCCAACCCCCTTCTTTTATCTGCCTTTCTACAGTTTTCTCGATGGCATACCAAATGCTGGAACTGGTAATTCCTTTACCAAGAGGACAGGGGGGCCTAGTTTGAAAATGGGATACTATTCTGTGTTTTTGTTAGCAATGGTCCACACACTCAAACCAATTCTTTTTTATTTATATCTGTAATAGATGTTACTTCTGAGATAGTAGAATGGTGTAGACTGGCATGGCAGCAGGAACGCGTGGTCTTGGGAGTCAGTCTCCACTTGAAAATCTGTTGTAGCTCACTTTGGAAAAGATGGCTTAACACAGTTAACTCAGTCATCCCTGTTATAAGACACTGATGCATTTTACAAATCAGAAAGATTGCTATGACAAGTACAGGGTACATATGCAAAGTAGGCACTGTAGCGCTGTTTACCTTCTTCAATAACATGAATAAAGATTCCACATTGTGTGATTTTAGGATTTGGTAAGTTCAATGCCATCCCACCTTAGCGTGTGTGTGTTTAGATAAGAGAGTGGCCCTGATGGCATTAAAGAAAGATACTATAAAAGACAATGGATCCATGGTGACACGACATTATAAACATTTACTCCCCCCTCAAAAAAAGTAGACCAAGGAAATAAAGATCCTAAAGCTTGAATTTATCCCATAGAAGCAAGAATGGAACTTCTAGTTGAACTTTGTAACAACTGGCAGAAATTTATGACTCTTTCCCATAGTGCAAGAGATGTAAGGATTCGCTAACCATACTTGAAATTATCTAAATCAAAGGACACAGATAAATCCCTCAAGCAAGAATCCTGTTGCATGATTAAAACACAATGTATCTGTATCTAGACTGCAATGCATTGCTTTGATTTGTTTGTTTTTGAGACACGGTCTCACTGTATGTATATCCAAGGCTGTTCTGGGGTTCTCTATGTAACCCCTGCTGTTCTTGACATCTTCTTGCCTGTGATTCCCAGTTTTAGGGTTATAGGCCTGTACCACCATGCCAGGGTGCTCAGTTTAACAATTAAAAGGTGTCAGTAAAACACTTGGAACCAGAAGAAAGGGAACATCCACCAAAACATCATTTGGCTTTCTCAATTTGTCATCAATTTTGAACTTCTGATGGAAGGCAATTGCTTCACAAAGGTGTTTTTTGGCCTCTTGGCATATGGAAGCAGGAAGGAAACAGATACTGCCAAGCAACAGATTCGACGGAAATTGGAAACTCAGTCTTCGTATATATCTCCGGTTTTTCTACACAGCTCAGGCCTCAGACCTGCCTTTCCGTGACTAACACTGCTTACAGTCAGAGCTCATCGTCATCACAACCTATCTTTCTTATGTCTCATCCATGCTTCACAGACTCCTGGCACACCGGAGTGAAACTGGGAGAGAGGAAATAAAAGCTTGCAATTGTACTTTTGCAAGCTGCTTGGTTGTGTCTATGGTACTATGTGGCTGAGAAAGTTTTCAATGCTCTGCATGAGCAGGTTCATGACTCTGTTTACCTCTTCCCTTTCAAACTGACCTCACTGAACCTCTATTAAGAGACTGACATCATACGTGGGGCATTCCTGCCAAATGTCATTCAGTCCTCTTCTTTCTTCTTCACTGGGCCACACAGAGGCTGAGCACACTGCATTTCAGACTAGTTTGAAAAGGAAAATGTTAACCAGGAAGAGGTAGCGCATGCTTTTAATCCCAGCACTCAGGAGGCAGAGCCAGGCGGATCTCTGTGAGTTTGAGGCCAGCCTGGGCTACAGAGCGAGATCCAGGACAGACACCAAAACTACACTGAGAAACCCTGTCTTGACAAACCAAAACCAAAAAAAAAAAAAAAAAAAAAAAATTAAAAAAAAATGGCAGTAAACAGTCCACACGCTAGTGTGTCCTTGGCTTTCAGGATGCACAGATATTTTGGTGGCCTGCTTGCTGCTGAGAATGCATTCTCTGGCTATGAAGGGAAAGGGCCTGTTCCGTGAGTTCTCTAAGTACAAATCTATATAAAAACTATACTACATGCTTTGCCAGTCACTGGGAAAGATAAAACATGTCCTCTGCTATCCAAACAGGAGTCCAGGTCTAGCAATTGGTTCCATTAAGAATATTCCATGTTCTCAAAGGACTTTGCTTCAATTCTAGTTAGGGACAGATATAATATATTTGACCTAAAGTTGGTTTCAAACTTTAGACCACATGGAAAGCATAAAATAAAAATAAGCCTTCCCTAGACAACTGCTATTGGTTGTTATTGGCTTATTCACCTGGTTAAGTTCATTTTTTAATGTGTAGTGAACTTAGTTTTTCTTTCTCCATTCACATTGGAAGAGTGTTACTAGGCACTTAGGCACTCACACACCCACCAACTCTGTTTCCAAATATTTCAAAACAAATTAGGAAATACAACTTCATAAAAGAAGATGGATTTATTTACAGTTTGTTCTTTTGGGGGTGGCAGCTCCCAGATTCTTTCTACCTTGCCTCTATTGGTATTATAGTTTCATAGAAGAGATGAAGCCAAAGCCAGAAGATGCACATGCCAGTGGAGCTGTGAGTTGGCCTCAGGCAGGGGGGTGTTCTTTCTGGAAGGCAAGCTCCTGCTCTGTACTGGGGCTTCACCCTTAAACTCTACCAGTGGACGATCCCTAGGGAAATCCTAATTCTTTGTGGTCCATTGTGTTGGGGTCCTATTTCAGGTCCTATTCCTATTCAGAATCTCTGAATTCTAGTAACAAGTTATCTAAAAAAGAAATCATGAAACCATTCTCATTTATAAGGGATCTAAAAAAATGTAAGTTATATACACACATATATATATGAAAGACTTATGCAATAAAACCTACAAAATAATGAAAGAAACAGAAGGAAACATCAGATTTTCTATGTCCATAGACTCAGGTTATCAGAATACACACACTGCCCAGAGTAATCTATAGATTCAATAACATCCCTATCAAAATTATCATGTCGTTTTCCACCAAAATATAAAAAAATCTTAAAATTCATAATGTAGCACAAAAAAAACCTTCATTAACAAGAATAAAGCTACTGGAAACATCAGAATCCCTAACTTCAAGATGTACAAAGCTATAGCAATCAACACAGCATGGGGCTGGCATAAAAACAGACACCGAAGCCATTGGAATATACTAGAAAGCCCTGAAATAAACTAACACTTTCAACAGTCAATTGATCCCCAACAAACATGCCAAAAATACACATTGAGGAGATCGCTTCTTTAAACTATGATGCTGGGGCAATTGGGCATCTCTGTGCAGGAAAATGAAACCGAGCCTATTTTATAGCATACAGAAATTCTAAGTGGATTAAAGTCTTAAGTGTAGGACCTGAAGCTGTAAAAGTACTAGAGGAAAACAGAGAAAAATCTCCCTGATAATGGAATAAGTTATGATTTATTACTATTGATGTGCTCTTGGAGAATTTCCTATGTCTATACAATGTGTTTTGATCATACTCATTCTCACTATCCCTCAGCTCCTTCCGAACCACCACTCCACATTTCCCTCCCAATTCCTTATCCTCTTCCCCCACACCCCATAATAACCCACTTAGTCCAGTTAGTACTGCCCATAGGCACACGGGTCGAGGGTATGGTTGTTTTATGGCCTAAAACACAGATAGGAAAAGGAACAAACGGAAATGGTAACAAGCTAAAAATCCTCACATCAGGAGAGCCCATCAAGGGAGGAGCAGCAAAAAATAGGGATGGAGGAAGTATCTGCAAGCTACACACCTTATAAGTAGTTAACACATGAGGCGTAGAGGGAGCTCAAAGACTCAACAGCAAGAAAAGAAGTGACCCAAATAAACAATAGGCAAAAAAGACACAGGAGATGTCTCAAGAGATAACATACAAATAACCAACAGATACATGAAAAAAATGCTCACCTATCACTAATTACAAATTAAAATACACATTGAGAAATGGCTCCGCAGCTCTCAGAATGCTATTATCAAAAGATAATGTGCTGGCAAGGATGTGGGGAAGTGGGAAACTTTGTAGGCCATTGGTGGGAGTGTAAATTAGCACAGCCATTTCAGAACCCGGCAATCCCTCACTGGGTGCAAATTACAAAAATAAAGTAAAATTAGCAGGCTGGTGAGGTTCCTGTGAGTGCGTGCTCATTGCAGCATTCATCACAATAGCTCAGAAACAGAATCAACTTAAGTTTCAATCAACAGATGTGTGGATGAAGAAAATGAGGTATGAATAAAAGCTGGGATGCTCTCAGGCTTTCAACAGAAGAAACTGCCATTTTCAGAAGCATGGATGAAACCAAAGGACAATGTGGGGATGAAACGAGCCAGGCCCAGGCAGATCTCTCTTCTACGTCAAGTCTAAAGGGCTGAACCCTAAGGGGACAACATGGTATCAGGGGTTGGGGGATGGAAGTGGGAGTTCGGGAATGCGTTCAAAGGATAAAACATTTATTTTGGATAAATATGCTCAAGAGCTATGCATTGGACAAAGTGACTATAGTTTAAACAGCACACAAGAATTTTTGAAAGATCACTAAAAATAGATTTTAAGTGCTCCCAACATGCAGAGAAACATCTGTGGGATCGTGCATTGCTCAGCGCGCTTGAGCCATTCTCGGACATATGCATATTTCAAAACATCATGTTATGCATTTTATATATAAACCTTTATTCAATTAATTATAATGGATGTGCCTCTTAGCTCAATACTCAGAAGGTTGAGGCAGGGGGACTGCAAGTCTGTGGTCAGTGTAGGCTAGAAAAGATAACACAATCTTAAAAAAAAAAGTTTTTAAATCTTCTACAAGCAAAAAAGAGTCACAAAATTAGTATTTTTCATAAAATATACAGGACTAGGAACATAAAATGCTAACAAAACAGCTTTGCTCATCTACCCCAGGTAGAAGCCATTCAAGGATGAAGGTGGCATCTAAATGCGGAATACATGATGAAATGGTACTGATGACGCATCTTCTGCTCCCCTTAAATTGAATTTTATGCTTCCTTCTTCCTTAGCCCCCACAGTTATCCCCCTTAGGCACTGTAAATCCTGGCAGTGAGTTTTGGAGATGCAGTTATCATGGTGATGATAAATGATTACTAAATAAGGACCAGCTGATTTAACAATATAGAGAGAGCCTAAAGTCTGCAAGAAAATCCATCATTTAATGGAAACATGGTTTGGTTGATCTAACCCTCACTGGGAAAAATTAAGAAGTTATCTAGGAAATAAGGATGCTTTGCATTTTTCTTCCAAGGTATATCAAGATCTTCACAATAAATGCCTAGAGGTATATCATTAGGGTGTGTTACCAAGTACTTAATATTGCTCAGAAACTTCTAAGAATGGTCTCAGGTTTGGAGGAGCAGGAATTGAGATTCAATGGCATAAGGTAATAGCAAGATTGCATGATATATAGCTGCTTATTATATAAAAGGAATATAATAGGCCAATAGGATGCAAACTCCAAATAAAGCCATGTCATTTTGGACTTTATGAAAATGATAAATTCATGGGAGGAATGGTTGTAAAAAATTGATTTGGGCATCTGGAAGGATAGGCAATTGTGGAAAAGGAATGAATTTGTGAGATCATACTGCTGTGTGGGGGATGGATAAATGCCAGGAAAGGCAGGAAACATACAATAGACAAATTTCTTAATTATACTAGAGATATGGTGTCTTTGGCCATGTACCTTAGCATAAAATTTCATTCCTGAAAATCATACTATTCTTCTGAAGACGTCTGAACCATTACATCCTATATACCAAGAGTTAATGTTCACCTGTTTTTAGGGAACTTAGAATTCTGTTTTGGCTTCTCCATATTTTTTTCCAGCATTCACCTGGGACAGAGCCTGGAACACCATATCCATTCTGTGCTAAGGCACCAACTAACTACTTTTGAAAATAAACCTAACTAAACCCAACCAGACAGACACATTTGCTCTTAAATGTAGTGTGTGTTAATCTTCTATTTAAATTTCATCATTCTATCATAATTTGTGTCAAAAGAATCTGAGTCACTATGAGTAAGCTAAGATTAAATTCTCAATACCAACTTTTCCATTCAGCCTGGCAATATGCTTTGAGCTTGTTAACACACTATTTTAACCAGCACAGAACCCCACAGTGCTAATTTATAGCATTAATCATGCCGTTTTCTTTTCTTTTCCTCTTCCTACTGAAGAGAAGGTAGGCAGGGAGATCAATGAAGAAAGCAATTCAAAACAGGGAGTGTGACCACCTCTCTAGATAACTGCGTCTCAGAGTAAAAATGGAACCAGTTCTCCTTGCACTGCTGGGTTGAACTGAATAGCGGATTTAAGAATGACATAGAACTAATGGACCATGGTTGTGATAGGTTTTGTTAATTGAAAGGGTGGATGAATTCCTGAAATGACTTATAGTCAAACCCCAGAGGCCACATTTCAATAATATGTGATGTAGAATATCAGGCTTATGGATCTCCAAGGGGCTCTGTCACACAGCGTCAATGTTTCAATGTCCCTACGAATGAAGTTGGGAGGACTGTGGCCCCCGCTTCTTAGGTTTCTGTTTGTGTTAGGGGTAAAGTGCTGAGAACAGTGTCTAGCATATGGCAGATACCATGAAAGTGTTAGGTAGGCATCACCACTGTCCACAAACACATGTCTATCACTGGATGCAAAAGAAATCCCTCCTGCTATGTTGCCTTCAGCATGAGGGAGAACGAAGTGCCAATCATCACCAATCTACTCCTTAGCACATGCCAAGCACCAGAGACCTAAATGGCATAAACGTATTTGTCCTTACATTGTAAGGGGACGATGGACAATAAATGCATTTATGCCATGGATTGGTGAGTGCTATGGAAAACAATATAAGAAGTCATAAAAAATGTGCTTAAGGGGCATTCTTCTGTCCCCACATTCAGCCCTGTTTGACAAAATGGCTTAGCACAAGGCCCTGTTTTCCCCTCAAGAAAAATTCTCGTGCTGACATTCTAGGTAACCGCTTCACTGAAATCCCAACCATTTGAATGAAACAGAAATAATCCAACATATGAACACATCCAGACAGACATATGTACACTGGCTCTCTGAAATGTAATGTGTATGCAATTTGCCGAATGGCTGCTTGTCACTTCCATCTGGTCTCATTTCCCTAGCACTTTGAATGCACCACCAGGATGTAAACCCTAAAAGCTAGAAAACAGAATTTAAATACTCAAACACATATGAGGGTATGTTTTCCAAAGCAGCAGACCTCAAGCGAACACCACGGTAACTTCATTAATTCCTTAGCCACAGTTGAGAGTAGCAGGGGCTGAGCACAAAGGCCATAGAGCATAAAAGACATTCCACTGCAGACCTCATTACAGCGGCTTAAGATAAGCTTGACAGGCTAATGACAAAAATCTAATTTGGATTTTCTGGACATAACCCAGAGTGAGTCCAAACACACCGCAACTCTACCGTGTATACTGTCAAAGAGGGCAACAACCCAGGGTCAATTAGCCCCATGGAGTTCATGAATCAAAGGCCAGGGGTGGATAGAGTCCTATTCAATCACATTGAATAGAAAAGCATGCCCTGTGTGTTTTGGGTTTGAGCTCTGGTCCTATTTAAACTGCACAGATGTCATAGGTCCCTAAATTAACAGTGGTTACCAAGGAAATGTTCATCAGGCTGCATATGCTGAACAAAAGCATGGGTAGCTCTAGACACCACACTGCACAGGAAGCATCTTTGTTATTTGCCCTTTCTCTAAAAGCCCTTTCCTAGTTCTACATTCTAGACTCATGGAATATGGGTGGTGTTACATAGTACTTTTTTATGGCTATATTATGATTCATTGGTTGCTCTAGTATGTGACTATTTCAATTCTCTAACTACTTCTCCATCCCCAAGTGTATGTACCTTGCAGTGGAAAGCTCCTTATATACATTCTTAGTGCCCATGTCCATCTTATCAACCCAAGTCTATGGACAAGAGAGCTGAAGATTCAGATAATTTACCCTGTCCCTAATTAGGACAGGAGCAAGGATATGAACCTTGCCCATCTGTCTTCTAAGCTTATGTATGTATCCTGCTACCCACTGTGAGGAGGAACAAATGTTTGTTGAATGGATATAGGAGGGAGTGGATGCACTTTCTTATATCCTATGTATTAAAAGAGGCAAGATTTACAGTTTTAATCACCGTGCCTTTGAAGAACAGGTACATAATCATAGCTTAGTGGTTGGTGGTTTAGAATGCATAAAGGCAAATGCCCTGTAGTCTATTTTTTTCTATGATACCTTTTAAAATACCTCACAGATAAAAGGAGTTTGTGCGTTCCTCTCCAATCTCTTCTGCGTCTTGTGATGACCCCCTGAACCCTTATCTTCCTGCTTCTGTCACCAGAATACTGGGACTAAAAGCATGGCTACTATACCTATCTATGCGCTAATTTCTCAAGAAATCCTTAGACACTTCCCCATGCTTAGATCACTGGTTTTCCAGCTCTGACCCACCCAACTTTCACTCAAGCCCTAAGAATAATACAGGTAGCACATGTTTAACTACTGTAAATAACATGGGGGTGTTTTAGTAAATGTATATTGAGGAGGAGACACTAAATGTTTTGCTTGTCAAAGTCTGGTTAGTATTCTGGATTTCTCAATAGGTTCATCCTGGGCTCTGACCTTGGGTACAGTGCTAGTTACAGAGAATATCCCACAGATACAGAGCATGGTGTGCTTTTATCCAAACCGTCCAGATGAAGATGACAAGTACATCCTACCTCTCTCCTCCCCTCTCTCCCACTTTAGTAAGTGGCCTGAGTTGAGTCGCTACGCCCCATTCCTAAGTGTGAAGGCAATGTTCCCTCTCCCATTCTGCTGTGAAATCACATAGGACAATATGTACGGAACTGTTTCTGAGCCGAAATGTTAGTGCTTAGAAATTAATAGACAAACAGAAACCAGAAGCTTATGTAGTGCGGACTTTCAAAAGAGCCAAGGGTTTGATTTTATCCTTTGCCCTACACATTTGTACAAACACACAAAAACTTCATGACATGAGGCATAAAAACATACGAATACAAGTTTAAGTAAGTTATTTGTGCCATTTAAAAGTTTTCACGGGTCGCTTTTGTTTCTCTCCCTCTCCTTCTCTCTCCGTGTATGTGTGCATGTATGTGTTCGCGTGGGTACACATGTGCATGCAGGTAAGAGGCCAGAGCTTGACATTGGCTGTCTTCCTCAGTCACTCCTCACCTTGTTCTTTGAGACAAGGTTTCTCTCTGAACCCAGAGCTCAGGTTGCTGGACAATGAACTCCAGGGGTCTGCCTGTCTCTGCCTCCCCAGGGCTGGGATCACTGACTTGTGCCACCGTGCCTGGTCTGTGGGGGTGTAAGGGAGCCAGAATCAGGTCCTCAGGCTTTCATCGCAAGGCTTTTCTGACTGGAGCATTCTCCAGTCTTATGCCTGTTGGTTTTTAGTAGAGAGTTACTGCATTTTACGTAGTGGCTGCAGTTAGCACTTTCTTCATGATGGTAGGAGTTGGGTTAAAGCATGCATCACACAAATATATATGACCAACCTAAAGAGTTATTTTGCAGATGGGTACACTAAGGCCCAGGACAGTTAAGAAAATGCCCCAAGGTAAAACAGCTAGCAAACCCTAAATTGAAGAGCCTGGCACAGAGCTTTGCTGATCACTCCAAACCCATTCATTCAAAATGTGCAGTAACCCACGGTAGCCTATGCTGCGCTTAACTGAGATCCAGTTCAAATGAACTACATCTGTTGTGAAACATAAGAGTTCCTTTGGACAAACTCATCAAGACTTTACAGCCTCAAATACCTCACATATCTGGGGGCTTTAAAAGTTTTTTTGTGTCCTCAGAAGGTTTGAATCCCTAGGTTAGGGATACAGATCCTGTAACACAGTTACTAAGGGTTACAAATAGGATTATTGGCCATGGTTCTTAATCTGGTAACAGCTAGTCATTCCAAGGACACTTAGAGCACCTACTGTGTGCATAGCACCTCTTGAGAATAAATCTGTGGGGAGGGTGTGAGGAAGGCTTACTGAGGCAGCTGATTTCCCTCAGGGAGCCTTCCATCTACCCTTTGGGAAGGGACCTGGGATAAGCAAAGCAGTAAGAGTCAAATTAATCTTAGAATACATTAGCAATACTTACAAGTATTAAAAGTAAATCAAAATTTCTTCAAAGGATTAAGTCCTTCAGCCTTCAACTCAGTCAGACCTGCCTCCCCCACATGCCAATTAGAGTTCAAAGAAAAGATTCATACACCTCATTTGGAGATCAGTTGAACCTTGGGCACAAGTGATAAATCCTTAATAAGTCAGAAAGATAGATCTATTTATTCTTAAAATTAACTAATTTTCACACCAAGGTTAAGCGTTTTGCCCCAAGACAATTTACTGGGATGTCTGATAAGACGCCACAGCCCCATCTCTCATGTGACATCTCTGACCCCACTCCTCTTGTCAAAGTGCCCCTGCAGAAATGCTTCCATGTGCCGACACAAAACAAGCTCATGCCTGCACCTGGAAACAGGAAAGAACTATGTTCACTGAAATACTAGAGAGGCTCAGGGATGGCAGCGAGGAGTAGCCCAGCCATTGCTCTGTAGAGAACAGGGAGCTGAGAGGTGGGGGGCTGCTTCTTATGGCTGTCTCTTGTATATAGTCTTGGGTTTTCCAGCAGTTTCTTTAGCACACCCAGAAGTACAGAGGTTAAAAAAAACAAAACCCTCCCAGATAATTGAACTAGTTGGCCAGGCACAGCATTCAAAGTCTTTGCTTATGTGGTGTTTTGGAGCACACACACACACACACACACACACACACACACACACACACACACACACTCACACACTTTGAGTTTGTAGTGCTGAGCTCTCTCAGGTTATCCATACAGCATTCAGCAAATTGCCTTCAGCCACTGGGAAACAGAACCTTCCAAAGTGTGGGGTTTTTTTTTTTCCCTCAAATATGGAAATCTAGACCAGGCACCTTTGGAAGGAATGATAGTGGTCATCATGATGACATGTATAAATTTCATTTTAAAAGGTTCTGAGATTGTCTGCATTAGTTAGATAGTAAACAGCCCAAACTGAGTGTATGCTAGCATTGGTATTGATACAGAAAATGGAACCCTGGATACACAATGTCCTCCCAACACCCTGCATGCTTTTTATTTAAGCTCTGTAAAGCACTTCAAGCTTTCCTGAGCTAGTCAGCACTCCATTTACATTTTGATAGCAAAACTGTAGTTAGGACAGATTCATTGCTTCAGATTTCTTATTTTGCCTATTAAATTCCATTATGATTTTTTTTATGTCTCAGTCTATGTTAGAGAACCCAAATTACACAAAACTTTGGGGATAGACATTAGCATAATTGAAATAATTAAAATTTTGGTAATTATAATTCTCACTTAAACCTAAATTAAATATGCCAAACTATAATTATGTTCAAATTTGCATCATGAAAATTATCCCCATTTTGCTCGTGGCATCTTAAAATATCTAACAAGGGATCTTAAACCCTTCAGGTTGAGTCAAGAGGCCTTATCTCCCCAGCCTTTGGGAGGAAGAGACATCATGCATTAGGCACAGTTATTCAGCCTCTTGGGAGAGGGAAGATGGTCCATTACTTCTTCACTGTGACATGTAGGGTTGGTACAGTAATCTTCAGATACCTTCCAGTTACAGTGTCATTAATGAGTGCAGAGAGCCGGAGCAGACGGTAAAATATGAATGCTTCCTTTGGAGAGACACCTTAAGCAAAGCAGGTCATGTTTTAGGACAAGGGTAAACAAGGGTAATGAGAAACAAAGACACACACAAAAATGCTGTAGCATCTTGAAGCAGACACAGGAAAAGGACCACTGTTTCTTAGCTTTTAAAAAAAGAATAAAGATGGAAATCACGTACAGACAAGGGCACTCACCTTTTGGCCCCAGGGATGCATAAGAATTTTTAAGACTTCTAGGATTCAATCTTCATGATTTATTTGGGATACAAAGATAAAAGGCAAAGATAACATGGTGTAAGCTAGTTATTTTTAACTAGCCTTCCTGCTCTAAAGTTAAATTAACCAAATGGTGTGATTAAACTTGCAAGATGATAGTATATTTATCTTCATCTTTGGGACAGTAAGTGGATATAATCCGTGACTATGTGACTGTATTGATCAAGAAGTTGATGAGGCTCTGTGTACAGGTTTGGCACATTGTCAAAGCACACAATGAGTTTCTTACAAAAACATACAAATGTATCTCCAGTTGAGTAAAATATTCGCATTAATAAAGGAATAAGGCAGAAGAAGCCTGGCTGACATCCCATCTGTTCTTATGAATTAAATTTAGCAATCATATGTAATATAGACATTCTGTCTGAATATCATAAAACCCTGACATATCCAGGCTTTCATTAGAAAGCTCCACAATGTGACTTGAATCACAATCTGTCTTAGCTAATTAGTATTTTCACTTTAGCATATTCACTTCCAGACATATTGCTGTTTGCACATGGTAATTTAGGTAAACAGATCCCGTCCACAGCTGCATCAATTAACACTGCTAATCAAAACTGAATTCAGGTAATTAGGCACATTTATGCAAAAAATGTGTAATTTTGGGGAAAAAGCTAGATTCTTCAGTAATATGTCAATAAGTAAAAAAAAAATCTCTTTTTGTTTGTGAAAATGAAGAATGAGGGGAGAAAAAAATCATTAATATATACGTCATGTAGACAGAGTAAAATTCCTAAATTAAATCCAGTCTTTAATTGGCCTGTATTTTCAGAAATTAGATCATATTTTTCATAAATGTTTTCCTCAATGTTTCCATATAGTGAAGCTGATTCATATCTGCCTAAGAGTGTAATCACCATCAAGCAAGATGCAAATGGTTAATGAAACCTCAAGGATTCATACAACTTGGCGGAGAGATGGGGGGGACTGTCTGCTCACACTTGCTAATCCATCTTGCCTCACATCTCCAGGCAGGACTCTTGGTGACTCATTTCACCAAATGCTGAAATCCTCTCCGCCAGGAGTCCTTTTCTCTCACAGTTTGAGTCACAATAACACCCTCCCCACCCCCATCCCCATGACAATATTATTCAGAGTTCCTAATTCTACACAATGCCCTTTAGGTGGGCTTTAAATTTGTTTTCAAAACGGATGTGATGAGTTGTTCAATTTTTGTTTTGTCTCTTTAAAGACATAAACCAAAAGGATAATTCTGAAGAACTATTCTTCTCTGTTGAGAGAAACTGGTTGGGTTTTTGGCGAGTAGTAAGTGAGGCTGACAAGTGACTGACTTTAAAAGCCATCCGATACAGGAACAACTCAGGATGTATCAGCCGACACACCTCTCTATCTATCTGTCTATCGACAGCTTATACATCTATCTCTCCTCCTGTTCTTTCAGTGTCTTTTCTTCCTCAAGTTGTGGTTTTACTTTCTGCACACCGGCCCTTTCAATGAAGTAGGGCTTCAGTCCCCTTAGCTTTATTTGAATGGTAAGAAGTTCTGTCAATCCAATTTAACTAACATTTCCTTAGTTCCTGCCATGTATTAGGAACCTCCTAAAACCCCGAGGGAGGATACAAAGGAGAACACACACTCTTTTGAGCCAACTTCAGACTGTGTACACACCAACAGAATCAACTTTCAGAAGGTAGAAAAATCACCATGTGAAACTGTAGCATTGCATTCCCAAGTCTGGAACTTGCTGGGCTAACCTCATGGAGATTTGCTTTTTGTCTAACTCAGGGTAAATCTCTTTTTTCCCTTGATAATAAATTAGGAAATGAGAACAAAAGTTCTCTTGCTAAGCAGTGTGTTGTCCTTTCTTCACATTATAGGACTCCAGCACAATTTTTGCTCTTTATTTTTAATGGTTTTCAAAATGATGTTTTGTTTTTCTTTTCACATAGCCTTTAGATAAATTTATCATAAACAACTGGACAATTTCCCACAACCCAGAAACCTGCCAGATGCTGTCTTTGGGACACAATTTCAGTAATGGGAGCTATCAAATAGAAAGGCACATTTATCAACAGAGTGTCGGAGTACAGTCACCAAGAGGTGTAAAGAAAGCGTAGCAAAGACGCATCTTAAGCAAAGTTAGAGAAGCAAGCATAAACCTTTTAAAGACAGTTTTTCTTGTGTGTGTGTGTGTGTGTGTGTGTGTGTGTGTGTGTGTGCATGCGCGTGTATGTTTGGGTGTGGGTGGGTGTGTCAGTGTGCACGTCAAGCTATGTGTTTGGAGGTCAAGGATAGCCTTGGGTGTCAGACCTCACTCACTTCTACTTTGAGACAGCAGCGGCTCCTGTGCACTTCTGCAGGCCCTAGGCTAGCTAGCCCAGACATAGCCTGTCTTGCTCCCCTCCTCCAGATAGGGATGCTCTGCTATTCACAGATATCTGTGCCACTATGTCAGTTCTTTAGGTGGGTTCGAGAAATCAGAACTTAGGTTGTCATACTTGTGCAACCATTTCTTTGTGCCCTGGGCCGTCTTCTCAGCCCTTGAAGATAATTTTTAAGTGTTTACTGGCTGTTTGTCAGCAAACTAAATGATGTGGTAACTTTAGTACAAATTGCACGGACAAGGTCAAATAGGCCACACCCCTGACTCTGCTAGGTCAACATCATGTGAAAACTAGTATTAAGGAATTAATAGAGCTCATTAATCTGGAAAGTTAATAGTCAGGTGTTTATCGTTTTTTGAGTATTTTCTTCTTTTAGATTAGATCAAACAAGTTATAAGAAATAGTTCACTTAACTACTATTAGCTAGTAACTTTCCTCTAGTGTCTGTTAAGAGAATAACATCATGAAAAAGTTGTAGGTGACTGCTTTTAAACTGTGAGAAGAAAATCCTGAAAACCCTTAACTCTGCAACTTTCTGTCTTCCTTTTGTTCAGTGAAATAAAACTCCTCGGGGGAATCGTTCTCTTGAGTTTTGTGAACTTAAGTGGTTGACACAAAACACAGCAAGGGACGTGCTAAGCAGTGAGTGAAATGTCATCAACGGCTGTGTTTTCAAAGTCTGAGTTTTTTTAAACAGAAGGACTCCAACACAAGTATGTAGTCCACACAAATAGCGAATGGATTAATATCGGCTTATTAATGGCCAATTATTTTATTTCACAGCTACAAGGGAAAATGTCAGGGTTGGGAGTAGTTAAATCAGAGGGGAACCAATTGTCAGAAAACAAAGGGAACACACACACACACACACACACACACACACACACACACACACGTGCCTTTACAGCACACTGAAGCAAAACAGATGATTGGATTTGAAGCTTACCAACCCAGAACTTTATCCCACCCCCCATTTCCTTTTCCACCAATTCATTTTCCTACACTAAGAAATACGTATTTCATAATTCTAGCTCTGATTCTCTTACATCAAAAAGACTCCTGGCTATTGGTAACATTGCAGGGTAAGATATGGTCAGTACAGTGAACCTTAGCATGTTATGCCCTTAGAATGTTATATTTGCAACATGTCTTGCTGAGAACTATATTCCTTCATTCTTATAGGAGGTCAAAGGAGATTATGCTAAATTAAAGAAGATTTGTAATTATGTCTGAAGAATGAATAGCGTGTGTTTAGGGGATTTTACATAGCAGTGGTTTATTTTTCTTTTGTAAAAATTGTTTTTAATAAGCAAATAAGTATTAGCATGGCAAGAATGAGGTTTTAAAAGTTTGACAGTTCACTGTGCCAAAGCCAAGGCTGGCAGTCTGCACCTTATCAGAGAGTAAAGAACAACACATTTGTCTGCAATTTAGGGTGAATATTTGTCCCATGATTAAGAATAGGAAATCATCCTGACAGTAAACAGGATCTAGTCAAACATAATGTTAATCTGGGCTTTGAGGTATTATAAGTCTCTGGAGGAGGCCAGAGTCGTTCCGCCTGGTGATTCGTCTCAGTCTCTCTGTCACAAGTATTTCCTCTGTGACTTTCTTCACAGGCCTACTGTAGAAGCCTATCTTTGAGAAGGTTGTTAAGAGCACACATGAAAAGCTTATGCAAAAATAAATGATAGCACCTCAGGCTTCTTAATTTTATACCATAATACATCGGACCTTTCTACCTTTACACATTCAGAGTGGATTCTTTGATGAAAGGAGAGAGAAATGAATTGCATACCCTATGAAGGGAACCTTTATTACCATTTTAATAGTTCACAGACACATAAAAGGAGGACACATTCACTCTTGGAAGGACCCAATACTAAAGAGATCCACTGGCTAAGTAACAAGAAAAGTAGTATGATCAAGGAAAATAGTTTTTGAAGCGTTGTGAATATGCAAACTTTTCACAAAAGCTTCCAGAAGACTTACCAAAGGGAAGGGAAACAAAACAATATCATTATGTGAAAGTCTAAAGAGATAAGTTGGTCTTTTCTGTAACGGTTTTTGGGCTCAGTGAAAATACTCAATACAGCCGTAGACTGTAGGAGATCATGGGAATGAAATTCCAGACATCAGAAACCAACTTTCAGAACTGCTTAATGAGAAGCTGTGGTGGAAAGGCTCATACTTTGAGGAACCATTGTATAAACTTAACCCTGGCACAGTGTGTAGTGACCATTGTTGCTATGGGTTAGGACAGAGATAGGACGGTCATTCAGGACATTGCTTTGCTATGGAGAGCATTTGTGTTTAGTTGTACTGGGCTGTATTTTGTTTTAGCTGGGCTTCATGCTCCATGCCTTGGGTGTGGTAGAGGCTTTGAGGTTTTGTAGCAGAGAAATAGTACTTGGGACTTTGCCCTCGATGGCTCCCCATTACGTATTCATTATTTCTAGGTATTTTTTTTTTCTGCTTGAGCAATGCTCCCACCAGAGCTGCTCTGATCTTTCCCAGACATCATTTCATTGAGATATGCAAAAAAGAAAATTAAAACACAGGGGTTTTATTGTTATTATTATTTTAACGACTCGGGGCCTGCTCGATGTTTGCATTGAAATTAGACAGACTAATTCAGATGGGGCTTTTAATTTCAGAAGGTTAATCACCCTAACAAAGGCCAGTTAAGCTTGAATCTTCAGTAAAATTGCTACGGGCCCAGTCACCTGCAGGACATTCATTATGTTCCTATTCCCATTTGAAAGAATACGTTTTATTCATCATATGTCACTAATCTTCTCTTTGCCACATTTGACTGAAAATATTAAATTCTTTTGGAACTCTGACAAAAGTTCCTTTCTATATATCTTAAGAGATAACTTATTTCTTTTTAAACAACAAGAAAAAGCAGGACTTCAGCTGCAAGTGACTTTTCTAGCACTTTCTAATCCTTAGATACCTTTGATACTCACCAGAGTTCTTATACTAGCAAATCTCGAGTACACAAAATAATCAGGTTTTGGTTACAACAGCAGTGTGTGGTTATAGGGACTTAAATCTTCCACATTGTCTCGGATTATGGTAATCATATACTTGGTTCTATCGATGAAGCTTACTGAAAACAAAACTATTGATTTGGAGGAAGTACATGTTAATCATATTTGAAGAGCAGTAGACTACTTCAATTCACTAATTCCGTCTGTGACTGTATTGAGATGTATAGTGAGTATCTGTTATGTGGAAGGTACAGGTGAAGGGGACTCTAAGTTGAGAATAAAAGGATCTCTATTATGATATGTGTCCTATGAAAATGATCCTCAGAATATAATAAAACTATTAAAATCTTCACTTTCAGCTTTTCCGAGTAGATTCATTAAACTTTAGTGAAGGCTTGAGAGTACTTAAGTCAAATTATACCACAATTTTGATAAACAGTGCTTAAAATTATTTGCATATTTAAATACTTCAAAACTCATAATTCCACAAGGTGATCCATTTCTTATTTTGATAACATAAAATTTGATTGTCAAATTTTCAAATCAATACATTGAGAACATAATGCTTTCTAAGATTAGGAATCAAATCATGAAAAAGTTGAAAGTGGGCATGTTGAAAACACATACACTACACATTCCTTTTTAAAAGTGTTGTAAGGTTTAAAAACTGCTACGAACACAAAAGACAGCAATGAGAGGCAAAAGTCAAATCACTGGGTTTTGTCATGATAAAATGGCCTGGATTAAGGGACAGTAAAAGAGCCATAATGTACGTCCCCAATTCTATTGCACATCCATCACCAGGATGTTATAGGGGTGGTGTGACATAGCATAAATAACCCAAACTTGCCTGCTGCACAGTCTTGAGACCCTCCCTTCCTCCTTTGTACTCAAGCGCACAGGCGTATTCACAAAGGCACACGGCTCTCCTCATCAATATTCACACTCATTAATTAACAATATGTGAAGGCTATAATTCGAGAAACACCCCAGAGCTTGAATACTCAATCAAGCCAAGCAAATCACAGTGTAAAGAAAATACAGGTGAGACAATCAGGGGCTAGGCTGGGAACGGTGAGGAGAACAACGTTTCAGGAAATATTCTGGGAGTAAGAGAGGGCACTTGCTTGGTGTGGACAAAGCCCACCCCTCTCCAATTTGGACCCTTCTTCAAACTAAGATTGAGTCTACACTTCCTATAACTGCACTTGCCCTTTTATCCCTCTTCTGAGCTGACAGAGAAAAGGAGGAAACAACGGCTTTTATATGGTCAAGCAAACACCTACGATGTTCCACAATATAAATACTTAACTGATATTTGTTACCAAACAATAGTTATTCTGAAAATGAGAAAGGCCAGCTAGAAGGCAAAGGCAAAATATTGTTCTATAATCTATCATCAGTATCCAAAGCTATTTGATTATTGTTTTGAATGTTGAGATTTCTGAGAAATAAAATCTTAAAGCTTTCAGAGACTGTGATACACATGGTCAAAAAATATGAATCTTTTAATAAAGCATTTCAGTCATGAAGCAGGAAGGAACCCACCAAACTACCACAAAGATCTTAACAAAAGAACCCTGGATGTAGAATTATAAAGGAAACATACCTTTGGTTGAACAAGTTCACAATTTTTTCATCTCAGCCACATAGCCTTGCCGTTCCACCCGGAGCAGAAGTCGACTCTGAGTCCCTTGTGATCTTGGTGACAATGCCATCATACCACTGGTAAATTTTTCGATTAAACTTTGCAGATGTCGTAGCAACTTTGTTAATTATGATATTAGCCAGCTGGCAGGGACAATCAGTCACCCACTGTAAGAAAGCCAGACAGAGACATCTAATCATTGCAACCAGGGCAGATAGATTTTGTTCCCTCCTCGCACGTGTCACACATTCTCTCCCTGCTGACCCTCTCCTCCGCCATCGACTGTCAAATTTAGATTCCGCCAGCTCCCAGGCTTCCCTTTATCCCTGCCTCCGATCTGAGACTCCTGGTTATCAGGAAGACACACGTCACTAGCTGTCTCAGCCCAGGAAAGCAATCAGGTGAATACGACTTATTATCTTGCATTGCTTTCCGAGGACTGACAAGATTGATTTGAGACCAAGAACACACTGAGATCCGAGACATGTAGTTCCGAGGGTTTTGAGTTCAGACAACAGGCTCGCTGCAAAGTTACAAGAGAGGAGCTGACCTGAAGCCCAGTGCTAAGGACAATGCACATTCATTTGTAGATTAAAAAGCGACTGTCAGAGTTTCCTTTCTCAGCTGCCCTTCTGTGTTCCTTTTCCACCCTATTCTGCCCTAAGAATATGTCTAAGAGCACTGTCCCCTGGAGACTACTGCTTCACAGCTGGATAGTCTTAGATCAACCCTAGGGAAGCTATGTTCTGACATGACGTCATCTGTGCCCACTCTCTTTGCGTGTGGGGACGTCACTACAAGAGGGCTCCAAGTCTCCACACTGGGTTGATTTAGCCTAAAAACCTAAGAAAACAAACACATAGATTTTAATAACTTAAAGCTATGTAATGGAAATAAGGGGATGTATTCATTAGGGGTAGTGTCTGGGGGGGGGGAAGGGGGCTCCAAAATCTCATCAGAATTAGATAGGAAGGTCTTAGAAATTTCAAAAATCTATTTATATATTCATGCCTGTGTTGATCTAGCTTTCTTCTTGAGAGCAATAGAACCTTTAACCTTGATCTCTCAAGGCTGGCATTAAAAAAAAATGAATCATAAAAAGCAAAAGAACAAAGACGCTGGAAACGTCAGAGGATAGAAGTTTGTCTGTCTGGCTCAGCTTCAAGGAGAGAAGCTTTGATGATCACTTTCAACATGCTTTGCTTGGAAGTGAGGACTTCCTACCGTGTCCACTATGACAACTTTGGCAGCTACCTGAGGTCTTAGCGCATAGTAGTAACTCAAGTAACGTACGCTGATGAAGAGTGGCTGCCTGTTCTATGCATATCATCTTGATAATGCAAAAATTCACTCTTTAGGCCCTGTATTGATAAACATACATTAATTATTCATACACTTATTCTTAAGTATATTTTTAAATTAATAAAAAGACTTGATTTCAAAAGGAGTTAAAAAACTCATTTTTAAAAGTATGCTAAGGGTATCTATAATTTTCCCATGATGTGATTCTGATTCAGGATGTTACAATTTGTCTAAAATATCTTGACTCAGACTGAAAAATAGATTTTTCTCTTAGAAAATTCAAAGAAAATAATATACTACACACATAGTTTTTCATTGCTGTAGACCCTATAAGAGAAATAGAATGAAATGTATGCCTCTAAAGAAAAATTAATAAATAAATTTTACCATTTGCTCATAAGTAGTCATGATGTGATTAGAAGGAAGACTGAGAAAATTGCCTTTTTAAGAATACTAACTTATGATGAAAAGTCTAGAAGGAGCAATGCTTAATAGAAACCATAACCACCCCCATCATTCATGGTGGGGAGGTCGGGGGGTCCCCAAGATCTGCATTGGTCAAGTCAGTGTTTACATTTATCCCATGCAAATCTCCTCTATATTCTGAATTATACTTAAGATAGTTAACATAATGTAGATGCCATATAAAAATGTCTACATGTTTCTAATTCAGATGTCATGTTTTTTTCTCTGAATATTTCAACCTGTGGGTAGCTGAAGTCACAGACACAGAACTAGTAGATGTGGAGCATCAAGTATGTTATAGAGAGTTAGAAAGCATTGCCTTTTACTACTGTGACTCAACAGCAGAACAGAAGACCTCAACTACCAAACAGGCACAATAATCATGACTGCATGGTAGGACTTTGATGTTAAAGCAGATAACGCATGTAAAATCTCTTGCACATATCCTGAACTTCATTATGTAGCTTAATTATTTCTCTTATTATAACTACCATATAAATAATTAGTACATGTTTTCTATCAGTCATTATCCAGTACCCATGAAGTTAAATGAGACATTTTGAAACAAGGAAAATGTGGTATCTTCAGCTCAAAATGCTACACATAGATATGACCAAGATTGCAAAACATAAAAAAACAACACTAAAAATACTAGTAATAGCCCCCAAATACACAAAATGCCAGTCACAAAGTTGTAACTGGACCTCGAAAACAAGTTATCAAATACACAGGTTCCGTTAAAAGGACTACACAGGTTTGAATTCACCATGACCATCTTTCTCCACGAAGATGAGAATTTCCAGAAACATGGCAATTACACCATGGATGTACAGAGAATGGACAGCCCCCAGAGAAGCCCCATGCTCCTGCTTTGCTTGGAATACACATTACCTAGTCTGATACTTGCTGATTTCTGCTGCCCGTAGTCACAAAGCCTGACTCGGAGCAGAGCCGTCTAGTACCTCTTGTCACTGGTAGGCTCTTGTTATATAAACATGACACATGGGTGTGGGATATTTTAAAGGTTGAAGCAATCAATGAGGATGAATCACTCTCCATTTGAAAATACTTCCCTCGTATGGGGATTCCCTTGGGGTCCACACAGGACACTAAGCCTGACTCTGCTGTGGATGCTCTTGCTAGTGTGCCCTGAATCTTCTCCCATTGGCTCATGGGACCGCTCCTCCTACCTAGCCTCTGATGGCTTGAATATGTTTAATTACATCTCACATGTACATACATTTCATTTCTGTCTTCCAGAACATTAAGCATGTAAGTGAATGCCTGGAATTCCATCCTCTGCTTGTCTTAGTCTCAGGAGTCTGATGTCCTGTCTCCTTTCCATTCTTAGATCTTAACTTATTATCTCTGAGACTTTGGGAAAATTGTTAAACCTCATTAGGCCTGTTAGACAATAATAACCTATTCTGATACTATGACCAAGGTTGCACATAATACAGGCCAGCTGCTTATCACACAGTAGGTATCTAATAAGTGCACCATCACTAACACAGGAGCAACAGAATCACTGGAAATCAACACACTTTTTAAGAACAGCAGAGGCTCTAGAGTCTAGCTTCAGGAGTGGACTTCAGCAAAGCCCGGCTTTCTCCACTGATTAATAACAACAATAATACAAGTGTTAATATCTACCTCAATGAGGGATAAGAATTAAAGGTGTAATTACAAAGTACCACATAGTAAATGATGTTGCCAATTATTATTGCTCTGCCTTCTGGGCTAATTGGTTAGTTATTTGCCATTTAACTCATTTCAGTCAAAACAAATAAGGACTCTGAATGCGAAAACCTGGGAATACACACACAGTCACACCACATATATACATGGCTGGTATATACATAATGCATGTGATGTAGCAACGTGTGTTCACATATGATAATGCATGGGAAAGAGCCTAGATGTAGCACTATTTGTAATAGAAAAGAGTGTATTATAATAATGCCATGAGGTTACTGAACTAAATAAAGAAGTTTTGAGATGAGGTTGTTTCTATGATTTATTTTAAGCAAAGAATGACACAGAACCATATGTGTTGTAAATCACTCCTTTGTATGATAAGAATATTGTATTTAATTTATATACTGGGAGATTATCTGTGAAAATAATCTGTAAAAAAATGATGGATGCTTTAATAGGGAAAGGTCTTGGAATAGAAAGAATTACTTTTAAAATTCTGTACAAATTTCAGATACATCCTTACATTCATGTATACTCTTTGTGATACATTACAATTGCATAACACATGTGTAGTTTTAAAAATATTAACATATGTAAAAAACTTTGTAAGGAAAGGCTTTGGGGGAGGAGTCTGTAAGGGTGAAGAGTGGATATCGAGGGACAAGGAGATGAGTTGGATGGGTGTATGATGTGAAATTCACGAAGAAGCAATACAAAGTTAATAAAAGAAAGTTCGTTGTTCTTGTTTGAATGGTTGATCTCAATTTTTGTACGAATAGTTCTAGACATTTCCATTTTCCCGTATCTATCAGTGGTATTCACAGTTTTTGTTAGAGCCTTTTATGCCCACCTGTGCCATGAAAAGACCTCTCTGCTTCTTGCTTCCAAATCTCACTGTGACACCACTTCCAATACCATGTGTCGCATGAGCTGATTTTCTTCATCTACTAAATGTCAAAACGCTACCTGCCTGCAGCCTCTTCTCTGTCCTGCAGCATCTCTATCCAAGAACGCCTTCCTTAGACAAGATTTCATTCAGAGCGAGAGACTCAGTAAATTCCCACATTTTATTCAATTCTAGAGTCATATCAAGGAAGGCGCTCTCTTCTTATGTACAAAAATACAAAGGTTTATTGTCAGAGAAAGAGACATCAAGACCTCTAGAGGCCAGAAGAATACAGAGCTTCGGGCTTTGGGTGTGCAAGCCACATAACACATGTTCTCTGTATGTAATAAAGTGTGAACTGCTAACACCAAAGTTTGACAGGAGTTTAAAATCCAAGGCATTCCATGGCATCCTAAATACACACATCTGACAATGTAATGCTCGCTACAAATATCATTTCAAGGACCCCTGGTATTCACCTATGAATCTATGAAGCATCACAATTTTCCTCACATTCCCCCCAAACAAAAAATGTGTTTCTTAATTTTTAAAGGTGCTCCTACCAATGAAACTGTCTTGGGCACAGCTGGCACTAGCCATCAGAATACCTCCATTGGTAAGGGGTGATCGTCTTGGGTAACCCATTGCTTCAGTTGTCTCATTGTAAAGCATCCACAAAACTTAAAGGAGAAAGGCAACTGCTAAATGCATCGGTTCGTAGGCTAGATGGTATGGTCAGTACCTGAAGATCTTTAATACCTAATGGGAGGTCTCATCAACAGCACTGTCAATCACACCCTTTCAAACCATTCTTGATAATGGGAGTAGGGAGTTAGTGCCAGCTGTAGAGTATGAAAACTGCTATTGCTTTCAGTTCCTCATTCAGGGAATATTTTATCCAAGAAAAGGACACAGTCCCATATGGCCTATGGCCACTGGCAGAGCATATCCCATATACCTGTTGTTCTCAAATTTAAATGACAATGGGAAAATACTGTGAGTATTGTTAAGGTGTGGATTTTGATTCCGTAGCTTTGGGTGGAGCTTGGCATTCCACATTTCTACCAAGCTCTCAGGTGATGAGAGATACCCCTGATGGTGGCCGTGGGATGCCAAAACTATGTTCTCCTGTGGATAGTACAGAGAGTAAGAACGGCATGCTTGATAACAAACATGGGAATTTTAAGATATGAACTCACACAAGACCCAGGGATATAATTTTTCTACTTTCTCACTTACCTTGCAGAGCAGAATTTAGTCATTTTCAGTGATGAGATCCAATGCAAATGTGCAATAAAAACACAATTTTTAGTTGATTCCCTGTGTTAACTCCTGGCAGATGCAAAGGAAAAAAAAAATGGTTGTATAATTCCTAATGAAAGGAAGGGTCACATCTTCAAAGTATTTTTACAAGTAATGATATAATTTCTTTTAACCTGGATCTGTTTCCTTTCTTGTAACACAAGAATGCAGCTGTAGTTTATATTCATTATGCTTGGCCCAATAACAAAATAAGGTGTTAACCATAATTCTTTCAAGAAACTTCTCTTGTGCAACTAAATATTCATGCCTTCTCCTTATATAGCTACCTAAAGCTAAATGGTTTAATCAATAAGGCCATTGTAAGCGGATACAGCATAGCTTGTAATAATTCTGGAAGCATTTGCTGGGCTTCCATGATTATTTATTTTTGCCAAGAGCTAATTCCCTTGAATTGCTTGAGGATAATTGTTTTAAAAAGAGAATGGGAAAATAATATTCTGGATTTAAAAGTCTAGCATTCAAGTAAAATCTTACAAGAGGATACGTAATTTAGTCCCGTGTTTAGATTTTGTTTCCCTTTTCAGGATTTCTTCCACTGAAACCCATAAAAAAACATTTATTACATAGGAAAGTGTAACAGACACAAAATATATTCATGAAGCAAGTCTTAGCCCCATGGAAGCAGTGTGTTCTGATATTTATAATCTTTGTATTATTTATTTTAAGTTACTTGGTAGATTTCATGACTTGTGTGTGTGTGTGTGTGTGTGTGTGTGTGTGTGTGTGTGTGTGTGTGTGTGTGTGCCTGATCACGGCATGGGGGGCTGTGTAGGTGTTTGCATTTGTATAGAGGCCAGAAATTGATGTCACGTGCCTTGCTTGATTTCTCTACCTTATATACTGAGGTGGGGTTTGTTGTTTGATCCCAGAGCTCACCATTTCAGCTCGTCTACCCAGCCAGTCTGCTCTTGGGATCCCTTGTCTCTGCCTTCTGAGCACCGGGAGTACATGCAGGCATTCACACCTACCAGATCTGCATGTGGGTACTGGGACCTGAATTCCAACCCTCATGGCTGTGTGACTGGAACTTTATCAAGAGAGCTATCTCCCTAGTCTCCTTCTGGCCTTTTAACTGCCTGTTCGTATTTAACTGAACAGGACAGTCACTCAGCAGACTCTGGGACCTGAACCTGGTCCTCTGAAAGTTCATGAGAACAAAAGACGTTCAAGGAGTCATGCTACAGCTACAGTGTGATAGCCATAGACCTGAAGGAACAGCCAGGGAGTCTATGCAAGGACATTCAGGAGAAATCCCTTTAGGTGAAACCATTTCTCCAACAACAAATTCAACACAAATGGTTTCTCTAGCACATTCTCTGGAGATAAATGCCGAACAATTATGGAGACTTAGAATGATGGAGGTAAATTTCACTGCTCAGTTACTACTAGAAATTTATAAGAAAGCAAGTGAGGAATGAAGTAGGTCAGAATTAATAAACATACGGACCTACATACGGCACTGTTTATCAGTTTTAATACAAATTCTGAGGTAGAAAGTTACATTCCCCTAAGCATTGCATCAATAGTCTGAATGGCCATTATTCTAACACACTTTCAGGAACATATAAATCACAAGAAAGCACAAACATAAAACAAATGATTTTAATCTGTCTTGACCTGTTTCATGTGGGAAAGGCCAAATAAGGCCTTTAAGAAGCTCAGTCAGCAGAGAATCTCCATAGGCTAGAGTTTGGGCATTTTATTTCACTATTAGAAAAGCACAGCAATCAGATGTGTGAGTGTGAGACACACTGAAACAATCCATCTATGCTTGACTGGGTTCTCTGTCTTTTCTCTGGAGTTGAAACACTAATTGGTTAAGTAAATAAAACTGTATCCCAGTTAATAGCAAGACAGACATTGTGGATATGAGGGAAGCTATCTTCAGTACATGTCTCTGAGCAGTTGTGCCTACAGAAAGATTGGGTAACCTTTCCCATCTCCTTCCTCCCAAGTTATTCTAAGCCTCCATATGAGAAACAAAAATAGCCTTGAAAAATGTGAGTTCAGAGTTGGATATCTCAGAGGAGCTTGAGGGTGGACCACAACTGAGCGTGCTATAAAAACAATATTGTAATTACGATGGTGAATCAAATTCTTCATTTTTTATCTCTCAGTTTATCTAAGAAAAGCATCTATTCTGACAATCCACTAGGAGCTATTAGTAGATTTAGTTCACATATGTTGGGATAAAGTCTGTACTAAACAGAGCAGACAAGGCAGCCGGCCACATCACCATCTTCCTCTCCGAGAGACATTTGCATAACTCTCAAAGGCCTCTGGCTTTTAGGAGACATCAATTCCTTGCTCAGCTGAAATTATTCTGACAGCTTTGATGTTACATTATCATCACAAGATCACGGCATACTTAAAGAAAAATGAAGATCCATGAGAATTAAAAGTAAAAATAATACAAGTCTCCCAAATGCTTGATCAATATCCAAGTGATTCACATCAAAACTTAACAACTTAGAGTTCAATTAGTCATCACTCTGTGTGCTTTCAGGGGCCTGGCTAAAAACAAACAGACAACTAAATAATTCTAAACAACTCTTTTCTCAATATGTCTCTATTTCCACTTCATACCATAACATACGTATTATACATTTTTCATTTTAAAGATCTGGGTTGTTTTTTAAAGTATCTTATACTGAAACTGATTTCTCTGTATAATTTGTTCTGATTCAAATGATTTTCTCTGCAACCCAGATTTCCTCATTCTCATAAATAAGGAATATTTTTTGACAAGTGTTCGTAGAATCTCTAAGTAGGCTCTGTTTTCCTCCCCCACAATATGGTCTGTTAATAAGCTTTTATGCTACTATATCAACTTGCAAAGACTGGTAATTGTCATTTTCTTTGTATGTGACCCTACTCCATCAGATACATACATACCAGTTGGTACCTAAATACTTTCAAATCTGGTCATCTATATCAGGGTAGCGAATTACATTGCTTTTGTCTTCTTTTTCAAGAAAGCTCACCATACCACAAAGACTTCTTTTTAAAAATGATGTTTTTATCTGCATTTTAAATTGCAATGTTTGTTTTTGTTTATTTGTTTGCATAATTATGGGTTTATTTGAGGAATACTAGCTAGGATTGGAGTTTGGAAGACAGCATTAGGAAGGAAGATGAAGCAGATGTAATACACAGCTAAGATCAAAGAGCCCCATCAATTCATTCCCAGACTCAAAAGCCAGCTGAGCCTCAGAGCCCTGTCTGCATAATAAGAAAGTTTGACTGAAACATAAGGATTAAACAGGTGGACCTGTGTCCTGCAGAGGCGAGGGAGGGACGCCCCATGGAGTCACTTGCGAAGACACTTTGGAAGCTCACACCTGCTCCTCCTCAACCAAGCTACAGGACACTAATGTGGCCAAAGACACACAGCTTTAAAGAAAGGAAAGTGTGTCCGGTGTACGTGGCTTTATTCTTCCAGACAATTTCTTCCCTGGCAAATGACAAATTAATAAATTGCTTCCATTTCTCCAAGGTGACTTATCCAGCGCCCAACTTTCAAAATAAGAGAGGAAATCAATGATGAAATGTTCCCCGGGCCTTGAAATCTTACTGGAATATGGCTACCTCATGAACTTCATCTTCCTCAAATGAACACTTCTTTTTTTTTTTTTTTTTAAACTCAACCTTACAAACATTGGTCAATAAAATTCATTTTGCAGCCTCAGAAAGTATTCTTTTCAGTCACATGAATAACACCTCAAATGTTTTATAAACTCATTACCAAGGTCAACACAAATCATACAACTTAGTTCTATGCACTAAGAAAGAAGTCCAGGAATTAAAAATACTTAAAACAATCTGTTCCTGTGTCATTTATTCTAATGATCTTAGTACAATGATAGCTTGTAACTACTGATGAATTATTCTGAACATTAAAATAGTTTTCTTTGAAGAAAACTGAGATAAAGTTAAAAGTTAAACAAGCTAGGTCTTTAGCAAGATAGAATGACAAGTGAGTACCAGCATTGTTTTATAAGATAAATTTCAAATAACATCTATAAGCTCTAACTTTGGTGTGGATTAATTTCCTCAAGCACCGAACATTCTGTGATTTAAATATGCAGTTAACACACTCAGATAAATGGAAAGCATTCGCTTTTATTGTATTCACCAAAATAAGGAACATCTAATTAGAGCTTGAGCAACATGGTCTCCCTGGAGTGGGGTTAAAGTGCAGGCTTTGGCTTACTGTTGACATTCATTTCCTCATTCGACCATATTTGTAGAGTGTTGACTTTATACGACAAGGTGAGGGACACAGAGAAGAATCACACATGAATCACAGGCAACAAAGAGAAACTCCGAAAGCCACGTATATGATAAAAGAGACACCTCTAACAGTAGACCATTGTGGAAAACATACAGAGGCCACATGTAAGAAGTGAGGTTAGGCTTAGGACTTGGTAATGAGAGACAGATAGAGAAGAGAGCCAGCTTTCCCAGGAGAAGGACCAGGCATGGAATGAACTAGACTCTACTTTGAGTGAGTAGGTGATTCTAATTGACTAGGGAATAGAGAAATGTACTCAATAAAACAACCACAGAATTCAGTACAAGGAGTCTTCAATACTCTATAAGCAAATTAAATTTTCTTTTCCAGTTTTTCTCAAAATTCAGACTTGAGAATCACCTGTCAGGCATTCTGTTCAAACTCACAAGTTAGCAGATCCACTCCAGACGTTGGAGCTCTAAGTCATCCGAGATAAGACATGGCGACTAGAGGCTTGAATGCATCTACAGAATACATTATTTTAATTTCTGTGAGGCAGCAAGAAACCTTAAGAGCATTTTGGAAGATGAGAAATAAAGGAGAGACGAGAGAATCTGGGCAAGAAGCTTAAACCTCCTTATTTTTAATTCAGGTATATAGTAACAATAATTATTTTTGCCCAAAGTACATATCAATATTTTCATTTTTCTTAAAAGCATAAGCCAAAACCTCATCAGGCTTTCCTATTTTTGAATGTTCCAGATTATTTTTAAGAATGACTTTGATGTTCAACTCATGTCAGCAGAACACTTTCATTAACCCATCTTTTAACAGAATATCTTCTGTTCTGCTTCTGATAATCCTAACTCAAGTGCTGTTTTTAGGAGGTATAACTTAACTCTGACCATTCAAACAAATGAATGTTAAGTTGAGTGACCATTAGAAAAAAATAGGAGAGCATCCACTGTACTGTCACATTGTTTCAGAAAAGAGGTAATACCCAGTACTAGTGGAGATTCTGGAAGGAAACAACTATTTTTGTATCTATTGATGGGGGCTTAGTGCGATCTAGCATTTCAACAGTCATTTGAGAGTCCCATTGTATAATAAATAATAAGCAGTGCACATGACCCATTTTTTTTAAAAGCAGCTATAGAGTGACATGAAAATACACGACTGACATAACACATACATATAACATGGGAGACAATTAGCAAGTACTTCAGAAGCAAGGTAAGGCGACACCAGGACACACATACTGTTAAAATCTAAACAATATTCGATGTAAACCACTGATTTGAAAGAGCAAATGAGATTGAAATATGTCATCTAGCTTTTCAGGTAAATAGGAATGTGTTCTTGAGACTATTGATGTCTGAACCTTAGTTTCCAGAAAACATTCCATTCACAGTGGACATGGAGAATGAGACAATAACAAGACTTCCCACTGCAATTTACATGCTGCAATATTATTTTAATTTTTTTAAATGTGAACAAAAGCTATTGTTTAAAAAAGGGAACTTAAAAGGCAAAAAACACCCCACATGTCAACTTTGAAGTACTTTAAAAAATATAGCTATTTGAAGACAAATTAAATGCTCATTCAGACAATAAGGCCACAAAGATTGTGGTTAGAAGGGGAATCTGGCACCTGTTCCTTTTGGTTAATTAAAGCCTCATATTTTAATGCAATTACAGCCTTTAAAAATCACTTAGAAAAGTTAATGGATACACTGACTTCTATATTACAAAGAGCCTTTTATCTTAATTAATCTATCTTTTCATTGATAGAAGAGAATTTGTGTTTACAATTCTCAAGAAATAGAATGGGAAATAAATACCTACATATGGTGTCTGAATTCTTAGACTAAATTCTGCCATGTTATCATTTGATGACTAAGACTGCCCTCCACTCATTCCTTGACTTAACATTGTGCAATTTCAGGTTCCCATAGAATACTGTGACTCAAATAGGGAGCACTTCACAGCAATTCATTCTGAAAAGGGTGTCCCAGAGATACTATTGAAATCAGCAACTCTACACTGAGCAAGAAGGACCCTTTTCTATATTCATCATAACAATTTTTAAAGCAACATAGCTAATTTATGAATTTTTTAAGATCAGAAAAATGTCTTCGAGAATTTAAATATTTTCATAAAGAATTTAATTCTGCCATGAAATTCTCATTTTTTTTTTTTTTTACATTTTCAAGCAGAGGATTTTAATCAGAGTTTAGTGTAATTCCAATGTTAGGAAACATATAGAAAAATCTAAATTACCAAATAATTATGACGTAAATTAAGGCAATTTTTCAAATGTTTTTAATGTAATAGCACAGCTGATATGCAGATCTCTCACTGGCTGTTCCAGACAAGTTTAGATTACTAAGCCTAATCAGGTAACATGGACAAAAAAGCTACAATTTCAGGATTCCACAGGGTAGGGCCACAATCAGCACACTGCCTCGACATTATTATTTTATGTAGATTGCCTTTAAAGTCATATTTTAAAATGTGGGCTGACTTGAGCAAATATTCTTCATTCATGAAGTCACTGCATAGAAATTTTCTCCCATAAATGTAAAATTAGAACGTTGAAGGTGATGAAAAAGTAATATCATAGATGTCTCTAAACGTATGATAAAAGGAAACAGCCAACTCTGGATTCTGATGATTGAGCCACAAATCTACAACAAGTGGAAATCCATCTCTCTCCTGTAAAACTGACCTGACTTTCAGAAATTCTAGGAATCCAAAGAAAATACCCCTGACACTTCCTCCTGGACTTTCTGTAGGTATTTAATTACTTCTCAGCTTCACTGAGGCCCCTCTTTCTCCACATATCCCCACTCCTGGGATTTGTCATGCTACATCATATGCTGATGAAAATTAAAACCATAACATGCAGTATTCCATAGCACATATCAGTAGCTCAAGACACACTGGTTACCCTGTGCTTCGTTAATGGAGAATTTTCTGAAAATGAAGGCTCAGTCAGAAACATGCACAGGAATACATCTCTGTTTACCTTAAAGTTAGATGACTTATTTCAGTCTAATTTGCTCTTTCACATCAATGGTTTATCTTGAATATCATTTCACAGGAGCACAGATTTTTTTTCTTCAGAATTTGAGATTATCACTGCATGGATTCTAATAGTATGTGTGTCCTCTTGACCCCTTACCTTGCTTCTGTACTTGCTAACGATCTCCCATATTTCTGTAAGTGAATGCAAACATGAGTGTGTGCTGTCTGTTATCTGTCTGTTGTCTACTTTCATGTAACGGTGTACCTGCTTCTCTAGAACTTCCGTTCAGTTCACTATCAGGAAAGTCTTTAGCAGCTATTTAGCAGATACGTGGGGGCTTGTACTATATGATGTATATTGGGTACAATGCTAATTGAGGATAGAAGACAGATGAATAGGTACAGTCCTAAGCAGACATAGATTGATTTATCTCTTTCCTTTTCAGAGAAAATAATGCAGTGATATCTCCTGGCAATGTTTCTACCTCTACCACATTTTTGTTTCAACATCTTAAATACTAACTCTTTGCTTCTAATATCTCCTCATTTCCCACCAGTGGTCTATATAATTTAAGCCAATGACAAGGTATGCATGTTTTATGATATAAGCAATACCTCTAAGACGTTAAATTAAAGAGCACTGAGCAGCAAGGCAGAATAATTAAAACATATTAATGCTTGGTCTAGCCCTATCCTAACTATTAAAAAATTAGAATGAAAATGAAACCAGTTGAATTTTAAATATAAGTTGCCTAAATTACATCAGAAAATTGACTACTCCCCAGAGGCTTGTAATCTTTCAAATTAACTTTCCATTGATCATGATTTACTTCTGTTCTAACTTACGCATGCTCATGTAGGCTGGAGGATACCTGCCAGAGCTTGAGCTTTGAAGGCTGTGACTACTAGCATGCTTAGAAGTTTTGACAAAAGTAGCACCTTTTCAAACACCGATGCTTGTCTAGTTCTGCATTGTGTCTACTGCCTCAAAACTTCTCATTTTTTTTTCTTGAAATGCCCTTTCTACCTCATCATCAACAGAAGAATTCATTAACTTCATTATTAATTCATATTTTATTTAATTTCAGTAAGGCTCATGTTTGCCTCACTGAGATCAGCTCTCTTACTGTGTGCGTTCCATAAAATATAATCAATCTCTATTATGGTCATGAAAATGGTATTTGTCACTTTGCTGAGAAAAAAAAAATCAATATATCATCCAAGGCTGAACAGGCCTTTAATGCAATGAATTGAAAACTATTAGAGAAATTTAGCTTGCCAAGAGTCTAGGACAAACTAATCGAAATCCAGAAAATTCACTGAAGGTGTTGCTGATGAAATACATGAATGTGCCATAAAAATTAATACTGGGCCATTAGAATAACCTGTCATTTCTAATCCTGACTCCCCCCAAAAAATGGATTTAGACAGTCAAATCTCAGAGGTTCACCACTTAGAATTGAAACAAAAGAGGTAAAATTACGTATCTTTTTTTTTTAAAAAACAATGCTGGTAAATAAGAAAAAGCTTCATATTATTTTTGTGTAAAATCTACTGGACAGATAAACAATTTTAAAATTGCAAAACCTGAGATGTCACCACTTCTAGGCATATTTTTATTTGAAAATTTGTTGGCTCTGGGGGCTGTAAAGATGGCACAGTCCGTAAAATGCTTGTTATACAAGAACAAAGCCCTGAGTTTGAAAGCCAAAGCCTATGCAAAGAGTCTGGGTGTGGTAACACTTGCTTCAAATCTCAAGAGCTGGGTGAGCAGAGATAGGCACATTTTTGGAGCTCCCTGGCCAGCAGTCTAGCTTGCTTGGTGAATTCTAAGCTAGCAAGAAAAACTGTCTCAAAACCAACACAAAATGTACATGGTACCTAAGGTATAGCCCCTAAAATTGTCCTTTGGCCTCTACAAGGATGTGCATGCCTGCATACATATGCACACGCATCCATATAGACAGAATTAATCAATTAATCAATGACTCAATCAATTAATTAATTATGTGGTCTCTGAATTTTGAGAAACTACACATTGTATAGCAAAAATGGTCTTAGAAACTTGGAGACTTTCAGGCACATGCGGCCCACTTTCTATACAGAATAACAGAATAACCATGTTATTCTGGCTTCTACACAATTACCATCATCAAAAATGAACTTGGTGACATCTTCCTTGAGACATCTTGTTTACAGAGTAACTCTTGTGATTAGAAGATTCTTGGTCTTAGGCTAAAAATCTACCACTTAAAAAAGTTATTTATTAATTCTAGTCCTACATTATAACTTCAGAAACTGGATCTGTTACTAGACTTTTAGATTGGATCCTCAAAGGTCAAGTACAATTTCTCCTGACTCTTGGCTGGACACAGCATATCAAGTTTCCTTACACACTACTTACAGACAAGCCAGGTTTCTTATATTCTCTACTTAGGAAATCGGTTCCTAAAAATCCAAATAAGGGTTTTGGATGTGCTGAATATTGTCTTGCTGGTTTAGACGAAGTGTTCCAATAGCTGACATTGCACTAAAATACATAAGTGGTAAGGGGTTGAGCATAAAAGAATGTCCCGGTTGGGCTAGCCATCCATCATGGATTGAGTTACTCTAAATTTGTCACACTATGGAACAGTGGATCTCAACCTTCCTAATAATGTGACCCTTTAATACTGTTCCTCATGTTGTGGTGACTCCCAACTGTAAAATTATTTTCGTTGCTACTTCATAACTATAATTATGTTACTGTTATGAATCAATGTAAATACTTGATATGCAGGATGTCTGATATGCAACCCCCCGTGAAAGGTAGTTTGATCCCCCAAAGGGGCTGTGACCCACAGGTTGAGAACCACTGCTGTATAGTTTTCAACTCCAAAGTAAACACCACTGTCTCCAGGTTAATTTACTCCAATTTTAATCTTGTAATGAGTTATTTAATTCAATCTTCTAAATAGAACCCATTCCTACAGGAGACCATGAGACACAGTAAGACAGGGTAATATGGAAAACATTCAAGGTCAGGTGTCTTAGGATCCAAATCCGACATTCTTCTCACTAGCCCATATGATCTTTCTTAGAGACTTAAAAGGTGCTGTGGCAAAGAGCAGGGAGGAAAGCCTTTCCTGGAAAATTTTGATCTGTCATCATGAAGAGATGACATACAATTTCCCCAAAATCCAAACGGAAAAATAGAAAATGCTGCAATAATAATAAGAAAAAATACCTATATGCTTGCCTGACGGAAATGATGGCAATAGATAAATTGCCAGTGATAAATTAAAATATTAAACATTTCTTTTTCATTTCATTGCAGCAGCTTAGCTGCCTCCTTTGTTCAACTGTGGGACTGGCGGGTGTCACAAAGAGTGAACATTCCTGTTTAATATTGATTTCACCTATTCCTCTGCAGCCAGTAACTCGTGGTGTGAAAAAAAGATCAAGGAGGCTCTAAGCAAGGAATTCAAGCAACTGCCATTTTGGTGAAAATGCCCCTTTCAGATGGGATAATTGTGTACTGAGAGAAATGGAATAATCGGGTCTTTGAAAAAGTGTTATTATGAATATACAATATACTGGAGCTTTTTAACAATCATGGAACTTTTCTTATTCAATAACAGTGAGTGATAGCCCATCTTTATCTTTGACAAAGCTGTGGGCGCTCATTTCGCTTAATGACTTGCTCAATTACAAAACAAATAAGCGACTCACCGAAAAATCACTTATTAGACGACAACAATGAGAACTGAAGATCTTATTTTTTTATGTGCGCTTCATCTGCCTCTCATTTTTATGACCAGAATTTCATAACACCTTCATCAATCGCTGGCACTCTCAGAAGAATGCTTCTGGTGGAAGTTTGACTAGAAACTTCCACCAGAATTACATAGTTGTTTTCATTTACTAAGTCATGGGGAAAAGATTCAGCCCATTAAATGAATTTCTTTGTATTCAACACTATGGAGAGTTATATGAGTTCATCCTTAAATATGTGTTCTCTATTGTAAGTCTCAGAGTAGAAATGAGTATACACGTATATTAATAAAGCATTAGCTCCTGATTAACTTATCCCAAAAGCTTTATTGACTACCCACTCTGTGTCCCACATGATAGTAGATGATGTGGATTTGACTAAATGAATTATGAGCCTCCTCTTCAGGTCACTGTAGTCTAGTTGATAAGTCAAATTGGAAAACAAAGCCTCATTCACTTGAGATAAAAAAAATAGCAGTACAGAGCCACTTACATTCACAGAAGGCTGTGGAACCTAGAAAAATATCTATACCATAGCAGGCTCTCGACAAATACTTGTTGACTGGCTAAACAAGCGGACGAAATATTGCTGTACCAGGAACACAATGGAGCAGCTTCTGGATTGGTAAGGACACCTACACAGGGCACATAGCAGTGGATAAGGAAGTACTGCCTGGCCTGACAAATATTTATTTCTAGAATATTCTGACCTCATTCAATATGAGAATGGAAGGGAGAGAAGGGGAAGGGAGAAGGGGCTGGGTAGAAGGCTGGGAAGGAGAGAGAGGGAAGGGAGAAAGGTGCCCTGGATTTTTTACCTGTGGGGATATGATTATTCGATCATTTTTCCCATGTGGCAGGCTCTCTCTCAGTCAGAATATGGAGAAAAGCACCGTTATTTTTGTGCGTATTTCACTGAGGCTCTGAGATGCAAAGTGGTGAACTTGGATTTGAGTGGTTGAGGGCAGAAGGGGACCAATGAGTTCATCATCCCCACACACTGTATCACATCCCGCAGAATGTATGAAGGGAAAGTCTTTTTCTACGCAGAGGCAGACCAGCAAATTTCTATGGCAGCAAATTAAAGGCTAGACTTCAGATGACAACGGAGTAGATCCATATGCCCACGGTGGATCCTTCATAAATGAGTCTGTAATGATCTCTCCCCAGAGGGCAGCCCTTATTATCCCATACCAACTAAATACAATGGGAGACACAAGCCATTACAGACATAGCTGCTACCATAAAGGATTAATGATCCCCCCAGTTAAAACCCCGTTCAAAAGATGAACTTCCTGAGAATTCATTTCACTACAGCATCTCAGGAAAACTATGCCAGAGACTCTTGCCTTGCTTCGCCGATGTTGCCTTACACAATGAAGAATCCAGTAAAAAGAAAAGTTGATTCCTGTCTAAATATTTGCTGTCTTTTAAAGCTGCCTTGGAATAAATTAAGTCTTTCTGCCTACACCTCTGAGAGCAGAGCAGGGAAAAGCAGGGCAAGCCACGAGGATTGAGTCTCCGCCTACCTCGCCCTCCGCCTTGCTTCTTTCACGGGTTTATGTTTTGCCCCGTTGTCCTTCTGCCAACCTTCTGGGTAAACTGAACAAAGCTCTTCTCTGCTCCTGATCCCAAGCTACTCGAAGAGTGGAAGAGTGATGTTCTGGCTAGAGGCTGTCACCACAGGGGTGTGGCCTTGGCTCTTAGTGTGACACTACACTGCTACTAAGGAATGCCTCAGTTTTCATCTCCTCAGCTCCCACTCTGCTCTGGACGCTGGTCTTCAGAGTAGATGCTACACACATATCTGTAGAGCTCTGTCAGTGCTCTGATGGCCATCTTGCTTCCTACTGTCAGAATACCAATGAACCTTAGAGGTAGATTTCGATTCAGTGTACCCACTGACAAATTTAGCTTCTCTCCTCCCGTCTTGGAAGAGGGAGGTATTCTCATTTTCCTCTAAGGACCCCCTTCTAGCTCTAAGTAGCTGTGTAGGTAACGTGTGTCTCTTCTGCTTCTATTTCCTTCCAAGCAGCTCTCCCTGGAGCAGCCCGACTTTTTCAAAAGGCTTCCTTTGGTCCTAACACCCCTTGTAGTAACCACCCCCTCTCCTTCTTTTACCTCAACACCGGACTAGTGGAAACTGTAAGCTGCCTGCCACTGCTGACTCAGTTTCCTCGCCATGGCGTTATTCCATCCCTTTCCACTAATTCACTCTTTCTGGGATAGCTATAAACTTCGTTTCTCACCGAAGCCTGATGCTAGTTCAGCCTGTCTTTCCACTACTTGTAACTGAGTGAACCTTGACCCTGGGGGCCCACTCATCACAACATCCATTTGTGCTTGGTTCTCGGTTATGACTCCTGTCTAAGTCCTTTTTGTTCCATTATGCACTGGCATGCTCTTCGTTCTATAGATCCCTTAAAAATGACAAGGGTGCCAACTGTGGTGTGGCACACTTCCTCCTGATCTGATTCATTGTCTTATGGGTCAAGGAATACATGGCTGATGCTACACAAACGGGCTCCTCTACCCAGTAAAGAGTTGAGAAGCAGAAATGAGAAAGGATAGGTTATGCACTGATAATAATTTTAGGTCAATGTATTAATGCCATGCTGTAAATGCTGAGATAAGAAGCACATTTAAAAAAAACACTGGTCTTTAAAGTTTAGATTAAGCTTCATCATTCAAATGAATGTCTATGTATTCATAATCAGGTACTTACGTTGACTTCCAGTTAGCTTAAGATTCAGTATAGCTTAACAAGATTGAGCCATAATAATAAACAACAAGTTTTGCATTTCTTGCTCATCTTAAAATTCCCAGAACTCCATTAAAATCAACCATAGATATTATAGTTGTGTGTGTGTGTGTGTGTGTGTGTGTGTGGTTTGAAAAAATTACTAAGTATTCAGAACCAAGAAAAAATGAGTTTCAGAAGGTTCAATTTTACATGGAAATATGAAACAGAATGAACAGGCAGGATGAGTGAGGAGGAAGCCACAAACCATGGAGGTGCACTGGGCTCTGAGCTGGAGTCTGAGATTGTGTGTGAAGGAGCCACCTGAATTTTTTTAATAAGGGAGTGGCACATTCAGTTCTGAAGTCAGCAAATCTGACTCTGAGGGTTAAATTTTATAGATGAGGGAAAAAAGATGAGAAAGTAAGCAGGTTTTAGGGAGAAAAATGTCTCAGAAGTCTAGTGACAAGGAGCATAAAATCTGCCACCCACACGACTTAGGATTCTAGCTCCATGTACTTTTTGTATACAAAAGAGTATTGTTCATTATTATGACACTGACGCTCAGTTCAAATGATTGGGATATATGACTGACTTTCCCTTATTCATATGTACCCAAGGGCATAGTCTCCTGGTTGGTTATAATTCATACTCTGTGTGTCTGTGTGTGTGTGTGTGTGTGTGTGTGTGTGTGTGTGTGTGTGTGTGTGTGTGTCTGTATGCATTTCCCATTGATCCATATCATGTTCGTATTTGAACTAGATAACAAACATCCAAACAAGTTTCCATACATACCTGAATTCCTAGCTTTAACTTGAAATCTTTAAAAGCTTTGGCCCAAGACAGTGCCAAGGTTTTGTTTTAAAAACAACGCCATTTTAACAGTGACAACCTATCTTAACAAAGAGCAGCTGACATTTGTCAAGGACTGTTTATCAGCACCATCTCCTATATAACTCCATTCATGTGAAACATGTGGCCTTCTGGATGGGGATGGAATGTGTGTCAGAACTGAGCTACTGACATCTGATATCCACCCAGGCCCCCTCTTGGCATATACAGAGTTTTGCTGCCTTCACACTTCAGCTGGCATTTCCACAGTGTTGGTGTTTATGAGTGATTCTTCAATTCTGTGTGGATCCACGGATGCCTCATTTACCAACAAATATACGACTAGCCTTGCTGGCTCATGTGGGCATGTGTTAAACATCTCTTCTCTTTCTGGACCCTGTCTGACTGGCACTTAGTGGCGTGAACTTAGTCTTTTCATGAAGTTGTTATTTACTTTCTTCTTTGTCTGTCTTCCTTTTTTTTTTTTTTTTTTTTTTTTAAATCTCTCATCTACAATGCTGGGAGTGGAACCCACGATTTTTCACATGCTAGGCTGGTAGTCAACCACTGAATCACAATTTCTCCAGACCCCTGCAATCTTTTTTTTTTTTAAAAAGGGACAAGAGGGGGAGCCTGCATAAGCTTGTGGTTATTAAGCTAAATGCTGGCTCACATGCGCTTTCTCCAATGGACCTCTGCTGCTAAACCTACAGTTTACTTGATGCAGAGATGCAGGAAAACCACACGAAAGCACAGCCACCGTGCTGAGAGACTGAGAGACAGTCCCAGGAAAAGAGGATGTGAATGAAGAATCTCTGGGTGGTCATAGACAACTTGTTAATTTTTTTTTCATATTTTGGTTACATGTCAATGTTTTGCTGAAGCATTTCCTGACTCTAACCACCCAAGTTTGTCATCACTTCTACATTCATAGGGACAGTCAGTCTTTTTACTACAGCAAGGGCTGTGATGCTCTAACTCGATCTTGGTATCCTCACCAAGCACTCCTTCGTGGTGGTGAGGTCAAGTGTTCACAATTGTGTCTCAGAGACCTTAACACGCCCCACCCCTGCCTCAGAGACCTTAACATGCACACCCCCTATGCACCACCACCACCAGACTTAATATAGACTGGGTGCCCCATAAACACAGAATCAGTACATTATTGTGTGAACTCAGTTTGAATCACAGATTAGATCTCACAGTAGAGCAATGCTTAAGAAAGAAAATGTATGTGAATTTCAAGGTGCTGAAATGGCCAGCATAATGATTGGCAAAGGCTCCATTATAAGGACAAACTAAGGTCCCTATATATCTTTGGCCATCATTTTTACCTTCTCTGAATGCAGAAGAAGCTCTGCACTGATATGGATGTAACACATGAAGCATAATGAGGGGTCCAAACAGAACTCTGAGCAGCTGCCTCTTCCTTGAAGCTTAGCTAAGACTCAGAACAGCCTTGGCAATGGTTTCACAAACATGTTATCACAGCACTGAGGAGGCAGGAGGCAGAGGCAGAAATATTGCCACAAGTTCAAGGCTTGGTCAACACAGCAAGAACCTGTCTCAACAAAAGAAACCAACAAAAACCAGGAAACCAAAGGTCCTCCAAGCCAGCATCAGTACCCTTAATACAACATTACAGAAGTCAGTGATGTGCTTAGAAGGTTGAGCATGTTTGAAATCCAGGGCATGTTGCTGCTAGATAAACATAAACACAAGACCTTTTTTTGTTTACTCACCCTTTCCTTCTCATCAATTTTCTGTGCATAATTCTGTAGATGGAATGAACATTGGTACCTGCCCTACTACCTGCTTCCCATAATCCCCCGGGAAAGATGGATTTCCTATTTTTTCACCTTCATATTTATTTTGAGATTTGCTTCAGGGAATGGTACAAAGGGAACAGAGGCTTAAGTATCTTGTTCGGTCTAGCAAGTCACAGAAGGAGAGAATGTCTCCCATGGCTGTAGAAAGAACCTACTATGTTTGCTTTCCTGTCTTTGTTGTCTTCTTCTTTGAATTTCGTGAACCTCCCTAAGTGCAGTGAGAAAGAATGTTAATTAATCAGCACAACACTGAGCCAGTCCTCCAGAGAGGAAAGCTATATACCTACAGTGGTATCTCTATTATCTCACAGGAACGCATTTAATGGACACTTCACTCCTTGGTCATGTGGATAATGAGACAGTAGGCTTTCATATTAGATACATACCACACAAAATGAGTTTAATTCTTATGGGTATATTGTTAAGACGTTCTATTTAATTTTGGTTAAATAAAATAACACAAAAAAATAGGGACAGTGACTTCTAATTGTATTTTTTTGTCTATTTACCACCTGGGTATAACCCAAGACCTCTGCTATAAATATTAAAAGTAAGACCATTGGGTATACACCCATCTAAAGAGTGCTATAGGTGGCTCTTGAGATAGATCTCAGCTTCCTGAGGAACTGTCACACTGATCTCCATAGCGTCTGTACCACTCCCACCGGCAATGAATGACTGCTCAGCTTTCCCTGCATCTACACCAGCATCTCCACCCTTTGTTGTATTGCTCTTTACCATTCTGACCTGTGTAAGATAGAATCTCAAAGTAGTTCTCACTTGCATTTCTCTGACGGTTAAGGATGCTGAGCATCTCTGTAAGTGCTTCTCATCCATTCCTGTTTCATCTTTTGAGAACTCTTTGCCTAGTTGTATAAGCCGTCTTTTAAATTGGATTATTTGTTTTCTTGATGTTCAGGTTTTTTAGTTCTTATATGCTTTAGATAGCAAGCCTTTATCAGATGTATGATTGGTTAAGATCTTTTCCCACTGGATAAGGAGACGAGGAAGGAATTGGGGGAGGGAAAAACATGATCAAAATACATTGTATGAAAATTTTTTTCACCAAAAAAGTAAAAGAAACATCACATATATAATGTATAAAAGTTCTTATCATTCAATTCTAAAAAAGTTGTTTTTGTCATTTTATTTTTCTAGTAATTTCATTTTAGTCTATTTGGAGAAAGCACCAATTTATGGTGAATTATATTAGAGACAATAGGAAAAAAACAAGAACAAAAATGATGAAAGGTCCTTCCTAAGAATTCCAACACCCAGGATGGCATGTGAGGTACAGAGTAACCTCATGCATTCCAGCTCTTCCACAATGAGCCATGCAGACAAGTGGCTTGAGTGTTCTGTGACCTTAACTGTCGAATACACAAAAGGATATCTGTGTATCAGAGTCTTGGGGGTATACTTAATAAGCACTGCTCTTGGAATTCATTTCCTCAGTTGTACAGCAGACAATAATGCAAACGTCACAGGTTACATTAGGAACTCAGACAGCCTGTATAAACTGGTGCCTGTTTAGTGCCCAGTATAAACCCCAAATTAGCTATTACTATGACTACTATAATTATTGTTATATAACAATGATTATTATTATTATAAGTGCCTTATATATAGCAAGTATTCAGTAGACATTAACATTCATATTTTCTCATTTGTGCAGGACATTCTGAAAACAGCATAATCTGTGGCTTTAATGCAAACCTGGCCATTGAACCTGGGCAGGTAATGCACAATGCTCAGGATCCTGGTGTATCCATCTGTTTCTAACTGTTCATTTGTCCTGTCTACTTCTGAGAAGATTCTCCTCTTGGATGTCTGTGTGCTAAGTAAAGGAGTTATAGGGTAGCCATTGGCAGCTACATTACAGGACACCACAGAAGAGCTCTGCTGGCCCATGTAGGGAATTTATGGAGACACAAAGCTATATGGTTTTTACAAGCTACTAAATATACTGCATCTCTCCAAGATCTCTCTTAGAACAAAACTCATTGAGAGGGTAGTTGATATAAAAAAAAATGTTTTTTTGACACAGGGTCTTACTGTGTAGTCCTGACTAGACTGGATTTCACTCTGTAGACCAGATTGGCCTTGAACTCACAGAGACCCACCTCCCTCTGCCTGGGATCAAAGGCTGTGCACTGCATTTAAAAAGATTAAGAAAAATGTCTGCACCACTGCAGTGTTGACAAAATGCAACGATCTGATTGGTTCTTACAAACTGTGGGCGGGTCCTTTTATTCCCATCCCATGGATAAACAAGGCAGTTAGTCAAACTAGGCAGGGTTATCTCTCTTTTAATCCCCCCATTGCTTGGAAGGGCTTTTCTGTGGCATCCTGTAACATGGTTCCTTTAGAATTCTTTACTTACTGCACACACATCCAAGAGAAATTACAAGGCTGTTGAAACATGAACCCCTAGTGAGGGTGTACCTTAAACTGGAACATTTAATATCTTAAATCTGCCTCCAAGTTTCATAAAAGACAAAGGAAAATATATCAGAAGAAAGTATCAGAAATACCATCTGACTAATGAAAAGCTTTCAGCCTTGAATACAAACCTTTGTGAGAAAAATACAATGGACAAGTAAGAAGAAATATATGGATGGAATATTGGCAGAAAAAAATATATCCAAACAAGAAGGAGAATATTGGGACAGCTGTTCAAAAGGCTACAGCTTGTGTCTAAGGCATAGCAAAATTCAAAGCCCACAGTCATAACTGAAAAGTGGGGTTTAAAAAAAATGGAAAAGCTGACAGACATTCCTAAATGGCCCCAGGCTTAGAGAGAGGTTGCCTTTGAGGATGTCGGACAAACCCCACAGAGAGCCCCAGCAGGCACCTTCAGCAGCTGAACTAACCTCACCCCTTGGCCCAGTTAACCATCCAAACTCTGGGGAGCACTCCAGAGAGCAGGCAAAGACTGCACAGTCGGAATAATTTCTCCAGCTGCTGCCTGTGCCTACAATCTTCTCGGCTCAGTACTTGATCGCCGAGAAGAGGTCAGTGACCTTTCTAAGGGCAGTTCCGCAAATGTTTTCAGTCATCCACACCTTTGTGTGGGTGAACTGCAGCTTCTGACTTGAAAGGTTCTGCCAGCAAAGAGGGACAGAGAGGCAGGGCATTGGGCATTGCGACTGAGTAAGGAGAGGACGCACCTGCTCACTGGAAGATGCCAATGCTGAGGGCAAGCAGTGCCTTTTCACGATTGCCCCTGAAGATTAGCCAGAATGCTCTGAATAATAATGTGTTATGTTGAAAAATGTGTATATGGGTTATATGTGTGCATGCAGGCACATAATAAATGCTAGCTACCTGAAAGATGATTACTGATGTTTTTGACCTTTAACCATACACTAAGCATTGTTCTTAAGTTCACTGTACTACTTAACTTCTATTGCTACACTGAGGGTGAGGGTGAATATCCTCATTTTGTAGGTAAGGAAGCAGGTTGAAAAACTCTTTATAGAGCTTATGTGTAGAAACAGGGATTCAAACTATGAAAGTCAATTCTACTTTAACCAGTACATGTGTGTACTAACATGAGCAATGTTCTCTTTGGGTCACACACACATGCTCACACACATATGCGCGCGCGCGCACACACACACACACACACACACACACACACACACATATACACACAGATACACACACAGATACACACACACATATGCACATACAGGCACACACACCATCATTCTAGTTCCATACCAAGGAAGCCAGGACCCCCTATGCCAATTTTCAATTCTTCTAGTTTAACATAATCCTTGTACACAAGATTTGAACCAAGAAATAAAACGTAGCAGTTAATTTTCAGAGGACAAAAGTGAAAAGAAAATAGAACCTTGAAGTGTGGAACATTTGCCAAAGATAGTGATGAGGAAGGAGCCAAGAAGAAGTTTCCCTGTCTCTAAGATACTGATAACAAAACTGCAGCCTCCTAAAGCCCCAAAGAATTGATCTGGGTTCAATAAATTTTTGCAAATTCACAAGGAACTCATTTCTACTTTCTGAGGATGATCACCTAAAACCTCTGGGTGGAAAAATAGATTCAGGTCTGTGACCATCACTTACAAGTCACTCACTGGTTACCCGTTGGTGGTTCACAGCCCTGTGGTTTTCTAGTCTGTATTTTTCAAACTTGATTGAAGTGTTTGATGTGTGTCCTAGGATGCTGGGCATTAAACTACCTGGTGGAACACAGTAGGTACTCCACAAAGGTCTCTCAGGGCCCAGAGGGGAAGATATGGCAAACCTATTTCAAACATCAGCTTTACTCAAAAGGGAGAATATTGAAATATTTTTTTTTTTTAAGAATGAAGTACACGTGATAAAACTAGAACAGAAGGCTAAATCCAAACTCCAAATTTGAAATGTCCCACGTTGGGGCAACACCCCTAGACCCTGAAGTCTCCCTCCCCTTCCGTTTTTATTACTTCCTGAAAGATGGGCGCAATTCACGAAAGCATAGGCACACATATTTGTCCTGCATCATGGACCACTGGGACTCACAATTAGAAAAGACCCAGATCAAGGTGGACTGTTATCTTTATACAACATTAGAAACGGCAATGGTCCATCTTTTTAGTTTCAAGCTCATCAAGAGCTTATCAGCCTAATGGGCCCTTGGGGACCCCAGCAGCTGAAGGGCACTTCTTTCCTCCTTCTCATGATGGACATGCTACGGTCTGCATTGTATTCAACTATTTGATCTCCAAAGACATTTTCCTAGCATTTTTTATTTAACAAACTAGAACAATTATAATAGTAATAGTAACTTTTTGAAAGATTGCCTTGCATTCTACCACTCCAAACCTTCCCCTCACATATAACTACCCTGCAAAATTATCTTGAAAGCCAAAACACATCAGATGAACAAAGGTAAGGCCTCTTCCTGATAGCAGAAAGTGCACCCAGCTAGTGTTCTAGAGTGCAGTGGAGCAGGCCTTCTCTACCTTCTGAATGGATCAATATCCAAGGTGGTGTTGTCAGAGGCAAGCAGAGAAGTAACTTGAAAAACTTTTTAACTTATTGATCCTGAGCCTTACTTTAGAGAACAAATGAGTATCCAGCACTCCTTGTGGATCCTACAGGACATTTATAAATAGAAAATCTTTGTCAGCCTTGACAAATTGGCTAGAGGAGCTGTCCAACTGCTGAAGCAGAAGGGACTACAGACCTTTGACAAGGTCTAGGCATACTCATAGTGTGGGCATCCATGGTCCTTCAATTCATAATTTGCCTTATAAAGCTTCAGAGAAAGTCTCTGTTATTTTTACACTGCACCCTTTGTTAAGGTATGACCTAATCCAAAAAGAAATATCTATAGGATGCTCAGAGACTATAAAACAAAATGCCAGTCAAAGTCGAAGGTAAGATAGCTCGTGTGTAGGCGCTAACTCCAGCAGAAGTTCTGTAAAACTGACTTCAATAGCCGTGAATTTGAACACCAGCTGGGGAGCCTTTGATTCATTTATAATGAATAATGTTCTCATCACATTGATCTGACCTATCTCAGAACTTCGGTCTCCCACCATAAATGGGACAGTATTATTCTCATTTGTCCCAGGTGACTCATATCTAGAGATCTAACCTTCCTTAAAAACGTAATCAGCGTGAGTGCGAACTGATGTTATTTATCCAAATTTCGCCAGTCATGGGGAAATTCCTTCAGTCTACTCCTGCTCAGGGAGGAAAGCCAACTTGTCTTGTCCCACAAGCTCCCATTTGCACGAACTTAGTGGTGTTTAGCACAGCAGAGTGAAAGGTCATGTGGTCAAAGATCAACATATGGTTTGCTTTGTGATGTTTGCTTGATGAAGTGAGTTTCACTCAGTATGGAGGGTGGATCATACTTACCACTTAAGAAATCATACTCAAGTTAACAGAACAACGTGAAATTGAACCTCAATATCTCACTCTCACAGATCAAACAATAATACACATTATGCACAGATATCCATAGGCCATGAAATCTTTTACTCCACACATTTAGTTTCTAGTAACCCAAGAGTTGTCACAAAAACACTTTGCAATTCTTCCACTATATTCTGTTTAGGGGGTGGTGGGATGGCAGCAGACCAGTTCCATGCTGTGTAGAATGGGGCACCCATTTGAGTTGACAAAATCCACCACAGTAATCCTTAAAAGTGAAATTTCCGTATCCTGTAATCAGGAGTTGCCAGGCATTTGATTAAATACCCCAGGCATTGGATCCCCAACCAACTTCTATTTCTGCCCCTGACAGGCAAGCCAGAAAAATTAAACCAAAAAAACCTGAAGAAACAAAATGCGTATTTTAATACAGAAATGCTTTTACCTGCCATCCTGCTGTGAATGAAATGGGCCGAGCTCTCAAAATGTTTGTCAGCTTAACTCGAAGTTGGTGGCAGGGTGAAAACGTAGCCAGGCAGCCTTATTGTTGCTTCTGTCCTTTAACTGCCAGGTGGGATACAATAGAAGCATCAAAGAGAAACAGAGGAGAGGGGAGTCCAGAAAGACCCCAAAGGCTGACTGACGGAGCAGCAAACAAAGGAAAAGTTTCTAAGTCAAAGACATTGTGTGCTGCCATGTTGGCATCTCAGATCGCTTGCACACTAAAGATAAGGATGCCTCGATGAATTGCCGCTTCCCCCAAACTGCTTAGGAAATATTCAACTTGAAAAACTCACGAGAAACACTTAACCTTAGTCTAGAAGGAAAATGGCTGCATCACACTGCTTAGACGTAGATAACAAATATTCAGTATCTTACGAGAGATTCCAATGTAATGGTTTTTGATAGGCATGAAAAAAAAAAATGTTTTCATTTTGATCCATACAACACGCATGCCGAGTGAAGCGAGCAAGAGACTGGTGCACTCTGGACTGTGTACACAGGTATCTGGAACTGTATACATGTCTGCCTCCTGCATCATCTCACCCTTGGTGGTGTAATTTTATTCTCATAAAGATATTCCATTATTGCAACAGTATACACGTAGTTAACACTCATCGCAAAAATCTTTATTTCTCATTTTAAACTCAGAGCCCTTAGAAACTGCTATTGTCTTTGGTCACTTCAAAGAATTTACGCACCAGTCATTAAACTTCAGCAAGGAATAGAAAATAGCATGCCCTTTCCCCCAAAGGGCTCTAATGTATACCATTTTCACTTTATTTATATACCTTCAATGATAGTCTGAGTCACAGCTAAAGAAGATGGAAAAGAGTAAAAACAATTTGATTTATATATAAACATAATCATTAAATAGACTAGTTTTAAACATCTCAAAAGAATCACAGTTCAAACAAAGCATATGAAGCCTGACGGGACAGTGATGAAGTCAAATGCAGTTTCATGGCACTTGATAAAATCTTATCACATCAAATAGGAAATCCAAAGATTTTTCACTTTTAGTTATTTTATGTGTAATTCTGTACTCTTCTAGCCAGTTGTCCTGCACATAACAGTGATGTGGGAACTATCAGGATCAGGACACTGTCTAGTATATCCAAGTTTAAGTAAAGATTGTACATAGCGTTTAGTGTTTTAGCCAATTTAAAAGTTTAGGCTAAGGAAAAGAGAATAAGTCTGTTTTCACTGGCCAATTAAAAAAAAAAAAAAGCAACCCCAGCTGGGTGGTGGTGGTGCACACCTTTAATCCCAGCATTCAGGAGGCAGAGGCAGGCAGATCTCAATGAGTTTGAGGTCAGCCTGGTCTACAGAGCAAGTTTCAGAACAGCCAGGGCAACACAGAGAAACCTTGTCTCAAAAAAACAAAAAATCAAAATCAAAAACCGCCGGGCGGTGGTGGCGCACGCCTTTAATCCCAGCACTCGGGAGGCAGAGCCAGGCGGATCTCTGTGAGTTCGAGGCCAGCCTGGACTACCAACTGAGTTCCAGGAAAGGCGCAAAGCTACACAGAGAAACCCTGTCTCAAAAAACCAAAATAAAATAAAATACATTTAAAAATCAAAAACCAATGAACAAAAATAAATGACAAGATCATCACATTCATTACCATGAACTGGCATGCTTTTTGTCGTTTGATATTTTACAATCAATTTCTGATTGCCCAAATGAGTATAATTCAAATATACTGCTTTCTAGCTAGATTAAAGTAGTAATTTGGCCATTTTCTGCTTTTAAGCCTGAATAATCTTCCTGAATCATCAACTCTGCTCCAATTCATTATAAAAAGTTCCCCGTGCCACTTGCCATGAGGAAGACAACACCACAGAACCCAGGCTCCAGGACAGAACACACTAATCCCACCAGGGACAGATGAGCGTGACATCATGTAGGCCAGCAGTCTAATCACTGCAATTATGCTTTACTTAGAAAACAAGCTGCACATTCTCCATTACAACTTGCAAAGAATGTACACATTGAAAGCAGGTTCCGCTAACACACAACATCCTCTAACTCTTTTAGTCAGTTCACAATAAATCTCTTACCTTGTGGAGAGAGGGAAGAGCTGCAGGCTCATAACAGAATGAGCGATGCGTAAAATGTTCTCCAGTTGACTTCCCACAGGATTTATACTTCCCAAACCAGGAACACCTCTGCCTGCGCAGATGGAATGCTAAGCAATGTAGTAAAACAACTAAGGAATCAGAACTACAGGTAAAAGGTCAAACAATTATGCTCTTAAACAAAATGTACCAAGAATATGTGTGTGTGTGTGTGTGTGTGTGTGTGTGTGTGTGTGTGTACATATATATATATATATATATTCTTATTTTAAAGCAAATCTATGAAAACTGAATGACAGCAACTTCTATGCTTATGCTCTCATTGAATTTCCACACTTATTTGTTTGGCGAAGTTCCTGCATTTTTCTGGAAGTAAAGGGTCATGTCACACTTGTTTCCAATCTAAATTTGGTCTCTGTTCCTTGGGCCCTATTTCCTCAGGCCTGAGAAAGAAAATCAATGGCCCCTACTCACCTTTGGAAGAATTTCACTGCCAAGTCTCCACGGTTCTGTGGGATCCAATAATCCGTGGCTCGGCATCGATTTTTCTGTGACACCTGTAGAAACAGCCTCTCTTTCCTTTCTAACAAAATACAGCCATGGAGACAGTGTAGTTCCTGAACGAATTAAGTGTCTAGGCTATTAAGCACAACTTGATCTTCTAAAGAGACATGGTTTATGTTTTCTGAAGCTGTTAATGTTGCTTGCTTTTTTCGGAACCACTTAACCACCATTTAAAGATAATGTGAGCATCTATTTTGAAGAGACTTTGAAGGAAATATTTTTCATAAGTTTCTCACAGTTAGTTCATATCACCAATAACACTTATTCCCCACTCCCATGAAGAAATAGACAAATGATAAAAAAGAATCAAAGTTCAAGTTTCAATTTTTTTAACATAGCTCCCAAATCAAGTTGGTTTTAATATATGAAAAACTATCATCATGCTTTTAAAATTTACAACTTGGAAACTTGGTGAGATAGAGAGAGAGGGTCTGGGAAAGCCAGGTTTGGAGTATGTCAAATCCTGGGTTTGTGTTAGGGGGCATGTTTTAAGGCTGAAGCCACCACCTTCCCCACTTCCCTTGGTGGGCCTAAGTGCAAGACAAGAAAACCACAGACACTAATGCATGTTTCCAGCATCCTTCACACACCTGATTTAAATCTCAGAGGTATCTCAGTGACCCTGGCAAGACTGAAAAGCATTCCCTGCAGCCATCCTGTGCAGAGTGCAATGGCTGCTGTTCATAAACCTCCTCTTCGCTGACTCCACGAGCCTGCAAATCTGCAAAACAGAAGCATAGTGTTAACAGAGGCATGCCCTCTGCATTTGCTATCTCCAATAAAATGAGTGTGTGTGTGGGGGGGGATGTGGAGCACAAGGCAGGTTGCTTCTCATGAGGTAGGTGACATCTTGGTTAAAAACGATGTGACCAGGCAGCACTCTGACAGGTTTAGTGCTAAGACCTGACAGATACAAGCCTGCAAGAACCTCCCTGCCGCACATAGTTAAGCTCACAAGAAACCTTTAATTTCATAACCCCTTGATTAGCTTTTGCAACACTCAGCCCCTACCCCTTTTGAAGTTCATTATAAATTACGCTACTCATCACATTATTGCCAATTTAGGATCCATTTGACTAGAAATGTCGTCATCTCAACCGTTCATCAAACCTGTGCACACTTTTCTGTTAAAGGATTAGATCAATCCATACTCCAGTTCTCAAGGGAGAAGTTCCATTGTTTATCAGGCCATGTCTACACTGGCTGAGCAAAGCGCTCTGTTCAGAAGGAGAAGCGCCTTTGGCAGCTAGAGTCCACATAGCTGACCCATGGACGATCGCGAGGCTCTCCTTCACCTGATTACCCAAGTGTAACAAGATCACTAAGCATCACATGAGGATGACCCTAGACAACAAAAAGCATGACGTGATTGTTGTTCTAATTTATTTACAGGGCAATCATCTAGAATTCTATTCAAGAAGCTAGAAGCACATGTGTGTGTACATCTGGCACAAAGGATGGTTATTGGTACGGAAGCAATTCATGGCTCTGTAGTGAGCTTGACCGTGCTCCTTCTTTCTAAGCAAGACATCAGTGGCTCCATCTTTTCTAAGTAGTTAGGATTAAGTTCAAAACGCTATCTTTTTATTTACACAGGAAAATCTTCACAAAAGACAATTAAAAAAAGAAAAAAAATGGGACAAAGGTACTTAATATTTGGGGGTCAATATTTACACTCTGATGAATTGTGCTGTATAGAATTAGTACCAAGTCTGGGTGGATTCTATTCTGGTGACGGAGCAACCTAGAATTGTCCTGAGTGCTGAGATTCTTTCAACCAATTTTTAGAATAAAAAGAGGTTTAGCAGAAATGTACTACTAATAGCTATAAAATTATAGGCTTCCCCTTAACCCACTCAAACACACTCCACCCTGTGACATAACAGATATAACCCAAACCATCTTTGGAATTTTGCCAACTTTTCCCATTGGTGAGCTGGCAGAGTTGGCCCAAACTGTCTTAAAACTGCCTTACCCCACAAGAGCCCTCTAAGGACTTCGTGGAATCCAGTCTGATTCTTTGGCAGAAACAGCAGTGAAGACTTGTATGTGTGGGAATCGATCAGACCTGTAAGTTATCAGATATCCCACAGTATCTTCCCAAGACAAACTGTCAAAATGAAATGCTATATCTGGGCTTCCGAATCATTTGACCTTTGCAGATAGGAATATTTCCCTTTCTGACATGTCAAGATTCAGAATTGTGTGTGTGTGTGTGTGTGTGTGTGTGTGTGTAGCATGCACATGCTCACCAGAATATATAGAGGTTAGAGGTTAACGTTAGATGCTTTTCTTGATATCTATTCACCTTAGCTTTTGAGAAAGGGTCTCTCAATGAACCTGGAGCTTACTAATTTGACTGGACTAGCTGGTCAGCAAGCCTCAGAGATGCCCCTATCTCTGCCTCTCCATCACCAGGATTACAGGCCCGTGTTCAGATTACGGGCCCATAGTCCACACACACTAGCTTTTTCTGTGTGCTCTGGGCCTCTGAACTTGGGTATTCATGCTCACGTCGCAAGCACTTTGTTGACTGAATCATCTGCCCAGATCAAGATTCAGACTTTCAAAATAAATTTTCAGCCTCTGATTTCATTGAAAATTATGCCATTTATGTGTTATGTTAAATCCCCTTCAACTAGGTGAAAAATTGTAATTTCACACAGTGACACGCAACCTATTGGTTGACCAGCTCTTCGCTTACCTCTCCAATGAGATAAAGCCAGAGAGTTCTAGCCCAGTGGTTCTCAACCTTCCTAACACTGTGACCCTTTAATATAGTTCCTCATGTTGTGGTGACCCCCCTCGCAACCATAAAGTTATTTTTGTTGATACTTTATAACTGTAATTTTATTACCATTATGAATTATAATGTCAATATCTGATATGCAGGATATCTTCAGCTCCTGTGGAGGGGTCTCGACCCAAAGGTTGAGATCCCCTGTGATAAACTACCTAAAAGTTGTTGTCGTCACTGAAGTGCATCTAACAGGAGTCGCTTTTTAACGTCGTCTCCTATATAAAGTTCCGAAAGCTTTTTGCATAAAATGCATAAATAACCCTCTGTCCCTGCCAGTATGGCCACCACCTCTTCGGAGCAGATCGTGAGGATGATAGGAAAGCCAACACCTGTCCAGGGTACTTGACTCTATAGCAGGAGCTATTCCTGATCTGCATACCTGACCTCCTTCATCCCACCACAGCACAATGACACTCACCATGCAGACCAGACAGAATCACCCAGACAGCACGTCATTGGCCTGGAATCACATAGCTTCCAGTGGGTGGAGCTGGGGTTTTAATGGGTGGCTCGGCTCCTGCAGTGTCTTTGCTTACACCGCACAGGAATGTGCCTGTCTGAGCCATGGGTTCCTGAACTGCAAGCTCTCGATTCTCAGAGACTTACACAAAAAAAGGTAATCCCTTTACACTGGCTCTCTTCTTTCTATCTGAATGAAATCAATTGGCTTGAAACTAAATTTGACTCTGATCTGCCCTGACCACCAGGCTTATCTGTCTATTTCTCATTCATGTAAAAATGACTAACTAGAACCTTTGAGAAGACCATTGACCTAATTGTCTCCTATGGAATCAGGCCCCCTAAGGTTGTATCTTGGCTCTGTCTTTGCAAGCTGGATATGTATTATTGCATCTCTTCATGAATTGACTTCCTTGCCTACAAAGTACAAATACAAATAAATCTACTACAAATTAATCTACGCTAAATGCTTAACCCAGTGTAGGCACATTGGAGAAGACAGTTAATGTGCATGAGCCGCCAGCTGCGATGATGATCAAAAGCTGTGCTTGGGTGAGAAAGCAGCACACATTTCAGAAAATGCAGATGTGGACACAGGAACAACATGGCTTTCAAATCTGTATTGTCACACATAGCCCCATGTAACTTGATTCGGCTTCCTTTTGCAGGAACATAGGCAGATCCTGGAATATGTCAGAATGACCGAAGGATGCCAGAAAAATCTCACAAGCCAGAAGAAGCAGCGTCTGCAAGGGAAGGGAAAGTTTGGGGTGTTGTGACAGGATGGCTGGGTTCATTGTTTTCTGATATCACAAGCCAGAGTCCAGCACAGAGTCACACAGGTCCATTTGGTCTGGATAGCGATGAGACAATTTTAGCAATTCTTCAGTTTGAGCCTGGGGCAACTCTCTGTGTGTCTCTCATGCCTGTTTCTACTTTGCCAGCTTCCCATCCTGGAAGCCTAAGCCAGCGGCTCTCACCCTTTAAGACAGTTCCTCACGGTGTGGTGACCCCCGAGTATTATTTTCGCTGCTACTCATACCTGTAATTTTGCTACTGTTATGAGTTATAATGCAAATTTTTTTTTTTTTTTTTGGAGAGAGGTGGTTAGGGGGGTTGCGACCCACAGGTTGAGAACCACTTCTCCAAGTGCTTAGACTTCTTTGAGGCCATATGGCTGTCTTAGAAAAGGCTGCCTAGGAACCTGAAAAGACGATTCATATTCCAAAGTAAGAGTAATACAAGCTTTAGGAGAAAATGGCAGGTTCGGTGCCCATTTATACGACACTGTACAGTAAGTGAGACACAAAGAAAATGGAATGGATTAAAACTTCTTTCTCTTCAGTTCTAAAATGGACATCACCACTGGGGAGCATGAAAAGCTCAGAGGCCCAGCAGGAGACCCAAAGAGAAGCTATTCTGGGTCACTCCCCCAGGATGCACTGGGTTGTCTATGTGGCCTGTTTGCCATAGGATGAGCCAACCAATTTCTGGCACCCAAGAGGCCGACAGTGAGAGGCCCCAATACTTCGTTTTGTCTGCCTCAGAGACCAGACATTCTCTGATATATCCAAGGAGAGGGGAACCTTGATGTACAAACCAGCATCTTGGTCCAGAATTATGGTTTTGATGAAGGGATGTCTGAACAGCCTCATTTGAGAGGAAGATAGAAAAATAGATGGTGGGGGAAAAAAGCGCATCCATTCCCCTGTTTTGACCCTCCAGGCATCTCTGCACAAACTCCTCCTCACCAATATCCAGGCCTCTCCTCAGACAGAAAGAACCTATCACCTGTATTCTAGGAGACTCTCATTGTGAAATGAGGTCTTGGAAATACTCAGCCTCTGGTTTTCTAGGTGCGGATGGCGTGTTCCCAAGGTAGCCAGGTGCTGATCATGGGCAGTTCTAAAATTAGAACCCTAGGATGTCAAGAGTGGTTGAAGTCTTAGAAAAACATTACATTTCCTGATACCAACTCCACACAAATGTCTTCACCTAGCAAGGGATGACAGCATGATCTACCAGGAACCATCTATAGAACAGAAGTAGTTGGCCTTGGGTGATGAACAACCATGAGGGGGTGCAGAGTGAGGGGTTGAGCCATCCAGTCTGGCCTCATACCTGTCAACATTAGTCCTCTGTACAGACAAAGGATATCATTATTTCAGCTCTGAGATGATATGAGCTGAGGCTCTAGCTTCCTACCTCTGAGCATCTCTTGGCCAGGCACAGCATAGCCTTCATAATCATCTTCAGAAAGCCCTGGTATGTGCAGCTCCAACTGAGGCAACTTTGTGAATCTTCTCCCCTGTGGCCTCTCTCCTCACCCCCACTTCACAAGACCGTGAAATGTGCTTTTCAGATTTTCTTGCCAAAAATGTGCAAACCTTACTTTATTTTGGAATTGTCTTCTTTTTCTTATTACCACATACTTGGAAACCATGGAAAGCCATTTATAAACTTTAACCTGTCATTTGTTTTAAAGATTCTATTTATTTTATAGCATATAGCAGTTTCAGAATAATCTCTAAAAGCACCGAATGTGTGCTTGTCTCTATGAGTTTGGATGTATGTATGTGTGTGTGTGTGTGTGTGTGTGTGTGTGTGTGTATGCATGTCCCAGTATATGTATATGTGTATGTATGTTCCTGTGCATGTGGAAGTACATGTGTGTGCATGCCCCTGTCTATGTGAATTTGTGTGTGTGTGTGTGTGTGTGTGTGTGTGTGTGTGTGTGTGTGTGTGTGTGTGTGTGTATGTGTGCCTGTATGTACATGTGGAAGCCCAAAGACATCTAATGTCATTCCTCAGGTACCATCCACTAGGTCTCTCATTGTCCTTGAATTCATGAAGTAGAGTAATTTGGTTGGCTAGTGAGCCCTGCAGTTCCTCCTCTTTCTGTCTCCTCCACAGGGAGATTATAGTCAAGTGCCATCGTACCCAGCTTCTCTTTTTCTAACATGGGTTCTAAGGATGGAAGAAAGGCAATGACTTTGGAGACTGAACTAAAACCCACCAAAAGAAACATTAAAAAAATAACAGAGCGGGGAAAGAGGCTCTGCTTACCTATGGCCTCCTCCCTGGTTCCTCCACGGACCTGTTGTCATTTCTCATTATTCATTTTTTATGATTCCACACACAAATTCAACCCAGGTGATTTGGCTCTCAACAAAATGAATGTGAATTAATTCGGGTCATACATTTTAATGAGACAACACTTCAGCAGCCCTCAGACGTTCCAGAGGCAAAAGTCGCCACTTTTGGTGCTAACACTGGAATTCCTTTTCTTAAGAAATCTTGCTTGTTTAGACTCTGCTGATTGTCCACTAGGAACCCGTTGACACAGGAGCAAGGTCAGAGGAAAGGAAGGGAAGACTGGGCTGCCAAATGTCCCACATCCTCACTCCTAGGCCACTCACTGCCACACACCCCTCATTCCCTTTAGTTCTTAAGTTTAAAAAAGTCTTACAGTGTGACATCAAGCTTGATCTTGCCATTTTGCTTGACTATTCAAAAATTGCACTCATCCCAGAGCGATGGCATGATTTCTTTCAATATTCTCTCTCTCTCTCTCTCTCTCTCTCTCTCTCTCTCTCTCTCTCTCTCTCTCTCTCCTCCTTCTCTCTCTCATTAAATGGTAGAGTCATACTTAAAGAATGATGATTTCTGGGGTCATTCATTCAATTCTTTAAAGACTGACATCATGTTAAAATTTCATTCTGCTAATCTTCTCCAATTCTATTCCTGCTATACTTGACATGTCAGAAATAATTATAAGTGCTTAATAAATACAGAAGACATTTCTTTTTAGTATTCCTGAGCAGAGAAGCACAGTATTGCTTTGTTAGCAGCTTTCCACTCACTGGCAATTTGCATGTGGAATCAGCAATCCTTCATGAAAAAGCAGAAGTCTGCCCAGTGTTTTGGTTTCTCTAGCTGACTGTGGCTTCCCGGGGACCATTCCTTCCTTACACATAATTAATAGCCCACGCATGACTTCCTCGGAGATGCCCCTCACCTTCTCGTGCCACTGTGCAGATGAGCGTGTTCAAGGCAATGACTTTGCTATGTCACTTGTTAATATCAGGACGGCTTGTTTAAAAACGGGTTCTGATTAAATTGAAAGGCTGATCTAGAAGCCTGTGTTCAAAGTTATCTCTTATTTCACACTCCCCAGGAAGAGTGGGCACTGTCTGTTCTGTTCATCAGACAAAGGCAGAAAAATCTATTTTGTATCCAAGGTAAATGGAGAGCTCCTGTCCCCGTATTGCCTTTCAATGCTTCCTATTCTCCTCATACATGAATGTTTTTTTTTTTTTTAAAGTGATTACAAAAGGACCTGCCAGGTTATGGTCTTGTTTCAGCTCAGAATAAATAAAACTGCCTCTACAATGATGCACTGAGTGAACATCTCCCAAGGTGGGTGCACTGTAAGGGAATGTTGAGGACATCATTGGACCCTGATGATCAAGATTAGAACCAGGTGCCTCAACCTCAAATTTGTTGGTTGAGATGAATTCCTCTAATAGCTCTGGGAAAAAAGAACTACCAGGCTAGCCCTCCTGTGAAGAGACTCAGGGCTGGCTGAAGCTCCCAACATCAATTCTGCAAGACTAGTTTCTGATGTGCCTGCGGTTTGATGGGGAAAGTTTTTGACTTGTGTGGATAGAATTTTGTTTCCCTGTCACTTATTAGTTATTTGGCTCTGAGCAACATATGTTTCCTGGGGCTGACTTTATATGATGCCAGGAATAATACCTCATGGGTCTCATGTGATATCCGATCATGTATGTGACATGGAAGGCATTCACTCATGATAAAGCATCATAATGATGCGCACTGAACATGATTCCACTTCAAGAAGGACTTATGACTAATGAGCATGGGCGTCAGGATGATTGGCACTAACAAGAAGTGTAGGGGGAAGTCCTCCTACGATTTAATGGCAGTCAGTATTAAGTATAGGACTTTCTTTTACAGAACTACTATTGTGAGACACATTTAATCATATGAACAGATCACACATATAGGGGACCGATTCTCAAGTAATGACGAGGCAGTAAAATCTTTGGACTGTATATCAAAAAGACATAAATGAACACCTCTTAGTAATTAGGAGGTATTTCATTGTCTTATAGTACCTAAGGGTCATAATTATGATTATCAGGGGCTAATTTACAAGAGAAATGGATGGGGCCCAAATGACTCTATGATATAAGTGAGAATAAATTTTTTGGAATTAATCCATAATATCCATTTTTAATGTTGTCACATGTCTCCATAAAAAATAGCATGACTTCAATAATTTGCAGTTATCTGACCTCAGTTTTTAATGATTTGAATTATCTCTAAGTAGAAATTAACTGCAGTGTGCAAATTTCCACATATCGCCAAGCAGGATGGCCAAACACCATGCCTTCTGGGAGGTGCTCATGGCTGGTTTTCTCCTGTGTCAATGATCTGAGGTACCAGGTTTAGAAAGAGCAGCAGGAAGTCACTGCAGGGCTGAGACCCACAGAGGAACTAATAGGGTCTGTGCTGGCAGATTGACAGACTGTCAAAGGATGAGATGAATTAGCAGCCGAAGAGGACTTTGTAAGTTATGTGGTCCTAGACACATGTAAGGTGTTATTGTTACTAATGATAACCTTAGTCATTCACAATGGGGAAGTTATATATAGTTGGAAAGGGAAGAGTTCTTTTTCAAATGATGACACGTTTTCCTCCTTCCTCACCCGATTCTTGCTCTCTCAGCTTATCTCTCAGCCAGCCTGAGTGACACATTAGTCTACCCTGGTTTCCTTCTCTTTTTGTCATAGTTTGACACAGTTGAAATAGATGGGAAGATCTCGCAGAGAATAAGGCTGCAAGCAAATTCTGAAAATTTAAAAATAACTGGCTCTGAAAAGTGTAGTATAAAGGTGTCTGTACACAAGATGTTAAGTGTTCTTTGTTTGTGTGGCTGGAAGCATGTAGCATTATTATAAGGGTGATAGAATATTCTGGAAGCTCAACATCTGTGCACTATCTCCACTTAGATACCATTTTCACAACAGATACAAGCCAGAATGATCTCCATTTGCGAGATCAGCTATTTGAATTGTCCCCTTCAAATACACAAGCCTATATATGTAAGTAATTATGAATGTGTGGTTGTATAATTATAAACTTATGTAGTTATGCAGAAATACACACCACCATAAGAGGAGAAGGTACATGCAGGAGAGGGCTGTAAAACTCTACAATGTCATCAATAATCATTTTTGAACCATATAAAGTAAAATTAGATTAATACAAACAAATAATCATTTCCCCACCATAGGAAAGAAGATTTAAAAAAAAGTCTGTTTAATCGATTAATACAAACACATTTAGAATATTGTTATAAGCATAGGGCATACCACCCACAATGCTCAAGCAGGGATGAGTAAAAGTGTAAAATGATGATATAAAGGGCAACATTCATACACAGAATAGCGGAATCTAGAGAGATCTGCTGGTACGGAATGATCGCACTGCACATATTAGGTGGGAATGCAAATCATGGAACACTAAATTAATACAGCCCCAGTTACATTTTACCTAGACAGAGACAAATTTACATATGGAGAAGAGCAAAAAACTTAAAACATCAAAATGTTTAAGCTGTACATGGTGAGATATGTTTGCAAACACAGCACCTAAGGAGCAGAGCCGGAAGGAAGGACCAGGAGTTCAAGATCATCCTAGGCTAGATAGTGAACTTGAGGCCAGCCTGGGTTACATGAGAGTCTAAAGAAAAACATCAGTCTGTGACCATCTTAAGCAAGATAGTGAGCCTGAGGCCAGCCTGGGCTACATGAGAGTCTAAAGAAAAAGCAAATCAATTGTTCACAGCTGTTCTATCCAGGAAAAGAAGTGGAAGTGAGGGGCAAATTGCATGGCGTAGTGGCAAGCAGTTCCTTTGTACTCTTTCAATTTCACTGTGGACATTACTAGCTTTATAATTAATTTCCGAAGTAATGCAGGAATTAGAGGTCATAGCACTTGGCACTCAGAGAACACTGAGTGTAAGCCAAGTCTCCTGCAATTAGGCTTACAACTGTCCCTGCCGGTCACACAGCTCTGTGAAATAAATATTTGTACCTGATGGGGACAGAAGTAGCACCTTCTATTGCCCCTGGCCACTGCCCTTCACAGGATCTTCCAAAGCTCTGTCTGGGACATGATGTCCATGAGGACCTTCAGTCCAGTAAGTAGAAGGTAACAGTAAATCCACCTTGCTCGGAACCCATGTTCACAGCAAATGAGATTTTCTTCTTGTTTTTAACTGGACAGGTTAAAGTACTAAGATTAAAAACTGTAGCCAAATATTTTTTAAACCACCACGAAAACATCAAATACAAGAAAAGAAATGCTTAAAATCCATCAGTTTTTGTTAAACCTTAAGGGATTTAAGGGTTTATTTGGAATATATCCTAAAGTTTTACTCAAGGTAGAGTAACATCTGGCTTCAGTATTATGACTTTAAAATCTATGTAATCGTTACTAGGGAAAACAATGAGCTGAATGAGGGATTGGTAAACAGCAAGTAGGAAGTCAGATGCTGTCTGTCTGTGTAAATAAAAGTTACTGGGACACAATCATCCTCATGTGTTTGAGCATCTCCCCTGCTCTCTTTAGAGCCACAGCAGAAAAGGTGAGTCTTCACTGAAGAAACCAGGTTCTCCGTGAATCGAGGCCAGCCTGGGCTACAGAGTGAGTTCCAGGACAGGCCCCAAAGCTACACAGAGAAACCCTGTCTCGAAAAACAAAAACAAAAAAAAATGTTGATGCTGTGGCTACTTAAAAAATATGCATGTGTCTAATTTGTATGTTGTTGTATGTGTCTAATTTGTATATCTGCTCCTTTGGAGAATCTGGTTTTGGGAGAGACTTGGAGTTGTGAGTTCTTAAGGCAAGGGTGTATGTTTGTTTCCTCTGCTACACAGAGAAACAGAAAGAGACGATGAGTACATTACATTATAAAACCTTGGTAGGGAGAATAGAAGCTTAAATCTGAATTTTTCCACTTCATTTACATTCCTGTTGGTCCTAGACCAAAGTCTTAGGTTGAAGCTACCAAGAAAGGCCTGAGTTGAAAGACTGCAATCTTAATGGTTACTATTTAATGTGTCTCTAAGTGTTTCTAACATTGTGAAGATTTCCCCAATTCCTGAATGCCCCAATTTCATGCTGAAAAGAACCTGGTAAAAAAAAAAAACATTATAATTGCTTAAGCTACATTTTTGCAAAACATTTGCGTGGATGGAGCTGTGCAGGGTACTGCCAGCGATGTTCTGATTTCCTTCTGTCTGGCAAGTTGGCTGGGTTTGTTTGGCATTTCATTAACAAAAAATAAACCTCACTTCTCTCCCTGAGAAAATAGCATGTGTAGTATTTTGGGGACAGCAACACTCAGTGTGCTACTTTTTAGTATAAAAAATATTTTTCTGAAATGTGGATGAATAAAGCTTTTAAAAGCTTTTCTCTGGCATGGGAACTGGCTACCTCGGGAGATCTATGTTCTAGGTATGTGACTGAATGAAAGTGTTAGAGAAACACCTTTAAATGTTTAAAAATCACCAAGAAGTAATGCTTGAAACTATCAAGGGAACTGATCTGGAATCCATAAAATAGCTTCCTATGGCACTGCAATTACGATACTCTGTGCAAGCCAAAAGCTAGTTATTTTGGTTTCTCTGAGAATAAGATATTGATAATGGGTAGTATATGTGCTTGGAAAGAAGGTAAAATAAAGATAATTGTAACATGTGACTTGGTTACTATTCCTCAGACCAGGTGAAAAGAAAAATTAAAGGTAAACACACATAAGCATTTTGAAATAGCTCAACCATCAGTAGTGGAATGAGCAAACATTTCTCCAGTTCTGGGCTAAATTCTTATTTAAGAAAGTCTTCATTCTAGTGAAAGGAAGCAAATTTCTCACAGTTATCAACACAAATGGAAAAGTCATCTTATTAATGCACAGAATAGCTTAGTTGCAGGATATTGATAAGGCTTAGCACAATGGGGAATGGCATAAAGACAGGACACATAGAGGAAGAGGCCCTCAAGAAGGTGACCACGGTGTCATCTAAAAGAGGAATAAGAACAGGGCAGGAAAAAGGGGTGGAAGGGGAGTTGGAAACACCACAATCAGTAAATGCACACAAATAGTATTTACATGTGTAAGACTATACTGTTGCATATTGCTAGAGATACAAATTTGAAATAAGTCCTGAGTGGCCAGAGGAAAACAAAAACCGAGAGAGAGAGGCGGGAAGTGGTGGGTTTAAGGTAGATTGCGGGGTGGGCTATTTTGCTCTGTATCTGGCAGGGAGGGGCAGGACTGGAAGCCTTTGGACTTGACACTGCACATCTACTGTAGGTTCCGCGCTGGATGGACTTGACACTAATGGATCCGACGCTTAAATCGGTCAGATGTCCCAGCAGGAGACAAACCCCAAGAGGCAATAATTCTGAACTACAACTGGTGATGATAATGAATGGCCATTATAAAGGGACTCAAGAAATATTTAGGACAGAGAATTAACCAGTTCTAGCCCTTGGTCTGGAGTAGAAACAACAAGAACGAAGAGAGGGGAGTAAAAATGACCATTGTCTCTCTGCTTCTGATGACTAGACAATCATGTCACAAAACCAAACAGAGAACATAGAATGAGAAACCAGGGGAACCATGATGAGGAGGTTAATTTGTGCATATTGGGTTGGGGGTACCTGATGCACAGGGCAAGCTTTTGGGAACTCAGCTCTGGATTTTGTGTGACTATATATAGGTTTAAGAGTCTTGTAAATCCTGACATGGGATGGCAGCACAGGGTAATGATGTGTGCGGCAGGAGGAGGAACTTGAAAAAAGGGAAGGCGTCAACTCCGTGATGGAGATGGATGAGGAGACACCATTTGGATAACCTGGTATCATGAGAGACTGGGAAGCAGGAACTTTCAGGATTGAATGCATCATCAGGACCAAGCATGTAGCAAGATATAGGAAGCAACCAAAGAGTCCAGTTGGAATCTCCAACCCAGAAAGCACTAGTTCAGTGATGCATTAAGGTAGGCAGGCAGGGACAAAGACATACCTCAAATACATAGACATCAAGGTGACATGCTTCAAGAAGAGACACCAGAATGAATATGGAGAGGAACCATGACAATGTTAGGACATTAAGGACAGGAGACACACTGTACTTGAACCAGTGATCATCTGAGCTGAGTTCCAGCCCAGACCTCAGCTTCCCTGAGGAACCTCAGCTTCCCTGAGGAGCTTTCCTCCATTTCTCTCTTCCCTTTGTTCTATCTGCTTCCTATGACATTCATTCCTGAGATACTTTCCAGGGAAGTTGCCCTAGTCCTGATAGTAGTATTCAGCCTCTTCAGCAAGCAAGACATAAAACAAGTCACATTCAGTGTTTTCTTATTATTACCTCTCCTAACAAAATGAGAGAAAGGGGGAATTGGAAATTTGTTTCTTAAATATTTACTATTTTTAGAATATATCTTCTTTATTTCATTCCTACTTAACCCCTGTCCACTATTGTCAGAGTGCTTATACTTTACAATAATTCTTTTTCAAAAGATGTACTAGTACATTATGGGACATCCAACAGGAGGCCTGATTTATTGATGAGTAGTTACCATACTTCCTCATATTTTTCTACAGTTTTTAATCTCCTTTACTGGAACAGAGAGTAAAGCATAGTTAAAAGAGATTTATCTGAATATGAATAGATTTTTGAGTTTTCCTGGCTTGTCACCACTTAGCCATGGGACCATCTCCAAATTTGGTTTTTATTATAACTATCATCTTACTTTACTAATGGCTCCTTCTTCTAGAATTTACAGGTAAGAGAAAATGATAATAAACAGCCTACCAATGCATTATAAGATATAGGAAACTAAATATAAAGATGTTTCATGAGTGGGAAGCAAATTCTGAGTAATGCACAGGTCATAAAATCATGGTGTATGCCTTAGAAGAGACATACTTGATAATAATTGGAAAAGATAGCTCCATACACTGGCTTTTCTTTTTCCAATGAAAAGCTCATTTGAATCTCACAATATTTTTCGTTCTTTCAAAGTCTACTACCAAGAGTTTGATGACAAATCAAAGCAGGATTGTTACAGCCTCAGTACCCATGCCAAGAACTCCAAAAGCAACGGCAGAGAGACAATTTCTGGAGGCAAATGATTCATTTCTTTTTCTGCTCTATTCACTAGAACATAACCACAGTGGAGATTCAATCTCAGCTCCAGTAATACAAAATCTATGTACTCGGTCACCACACAGACAGCTGCTTCCTCCCGTAGAGTCTCCACAGACAATATTGAACAAAATGGCTTCAAAGAACTTTAGAGTGGGGGCGGGGGCAGGCAATTAAAAACTGCTTTTAGTTTTATGTAAATTTGAGCAACACATACTTGTGATTCTGGAGATAAAATGGGATAAATTAAATTGAAAAGAATTATCCTCATGCTCTTTCTTCTCCGTTCCACAGACCAACAGAAGGAATCATGACAATAAATATGGTTGGTCCTTTTTCTAGACCATTCTGGAAGTCTGCATAGCCTCAACCAGCCTTGTTCTCTAGAACATTCTGGAAGGCTACATAGCCTCAGTCAGTCTTGCTCTCTATGGGTAACTTTTCCTACAAGCAGTTTCTAATCCCTTCCAACCCTTGGCAGTTTTGATCCCTGACTGTACAGTGTTGGATCCTGTCAAGGTTTTAAGTGATTTTATCCTTTCCAAGTCCTGAATTTAGCTCTGTTTTTCTTATATTGCACCTTTGGTCTCAGTTCATCACTTACTACTCTCGCAACTGGGTTCTTTTGGCCTTTTTTTTTTTTTTAAAAAATCTGATCTACTTTCTGAGGGATAATAAACTTCTTTGGTTTCTAAGGCTCCTAGTCTTCACAAGCAACTCGGCCATCAGTCCTCTATAGAACTGGCAATGTTATTCTCCATGACCTCTCTTTGACTCCTTCTTTGGGTGTCTACATTGATATTTCAGAGAGTTGGCTCTCCTGAATTCACAGTGACGTGGGCAACCCACTCTGCCACATCTGTCTCCTCTCTTGCCCCTGACATATTTATCTTGTGCCTACATCCCACAACCATTCTTCTCTCACATCTGTAACTTCTGCCAGTGTCCATCCCAAGGTTGCAATCCTGTCTTCAGCTTACCAGCCTTCTCCCTGCCCTCCAATAGCCAAGACCATATTTTGTCCTTGATAGAAAAGTCAGTCTTGTTAGAAATATCTGCAAAGCAAGCATCTCTTAGCTGTAGTTTCTGGCATACACAACACATTTTACTAGGTCCCCTTTTCTAATACTTAAACTGCCCCTAGTAATCAATGTCCCATGCCATTGTGGTTTTATCCTATTTTCTCTCTGCAAATTGATTAAGTCTCTATCTCCTCCAGTGGATTTGAAATTCAGATGCAGAAATTATAGCTATATATCAACTTTTTGGATCTGTATTATTTATCAATACTTATAGTTGTAAGATAAAGAAAATCTAATGGTGACAATGAAATTAGGTATTATGTAAATTTGCCTGTCCTACTATGAAGGACATAAATGAACAAATTCATCCTGGTAAGCAGACAACTTGGCTCTATCAGCTCCCCCATAGGCCATAAAAGCACTAAGACTGTTTGGTACCTTGTTCTCTGTCCTGTGGAGCTAATCCAACCATAGACTTGCTTTTGAAGTCAACTGGAACATCACGCATGGGTGAGCTCCAGAGAGCACACAAAAGCAAGAGAAGAAAACTGACATGTTATTCTTAACTAAAGAGACTGAGCTATTTCTGAGCTTCTATACACACTTGGGCATCCCACAGACTTCAAGAGCCTGCAGATGAAGTAGAAGAAGCTGGAGTTAAAAAAAAAAAGTCTTGAAAATGGGCAGAGGATAAAGCCACAAGAGAATGAAAGTTCTAAATTCTAAGTAAGTCTTCATCATATTTCTTTCTTTCTTTCTTTCTTTCTTTCTTTCTTTCTTTCTTTCTTTCTTTCTTTCTTTCTTTCTTTATCAAGTCATACAAATGACAGATAGAGAATTTTTTAAAGCTATAAAGACACTCCCTAGGAATATCAGGCTCTTTTCAAATGTTATAGACTACTCATCTTAGGTATCAAAACTGCCATGTAGACTCCCATTCAATTCCAAGCAGTGGACATTTATCTAGAGTCTTTATTGACGAGTCAAGCCCATCAAGTTGAGAGTTCCATCAGCATCTTCACAAAGAAAGTCATGAAGAAGCTCTCATAGCCTACAGCCCTCCACAGCCACTTAAAAAGCCCACTTCAACATCAGTCTACGATGTGGCCACATGGGTGAAATACACATCCCAGTTTTATAATATAGCATTAACACAGCAGCATAACTTTAATCCTATACACAAAGGCTTAAACAAGATGACAGCTTTGGCAAAGTTGATTTGTGTGTGTAGCTTTTGATCCCATGCGTCTTTTTCTGAAAGCAAAGCCCACTGGGGAAAAAAAAAAGAACCAACTAATAAGAACTTAATTAGTATTTATCTGGTGATGTTTTTCTTTACCATCACAAACCTTTATGTAGTTACTTATAGATGGCAGATAATAGCATTTACCTTATATTGTATATGGCTGTGGTACCTAATGAGGAGGAAATGGACAGAACACGATAACAAAGTCAGTAGTATAAGCTTTATTTACAGAAGAAAGTGCATCTAAGTGCTGAGTCATGGACCAAGGTAATAGTCGGTCTGGAACTCTGATCTAATTTTGTCTGATTTAGAGTTTCCGACTATCTTGCCATCTGGCCATCAAGCTTACTGATACTCTTTGAATCTCAAAGTGAACAAGAAAAGGAGACATCAGCTGGGCAGATCCCCAACCATCATCACACAAGGATAGAAGCCTTCTAACAAGCATCTCTTCAAAATGTGAGCTCAAATTTAGAATATCAGACATTAAAAAAAAAATCTAATACTCTCAACCAGATACTAAATTCCAATGTGGAAAAAAAAAAAGTGGCAGAAACCGTCACCAGTGATCTCCTGTTCAGAGAAAATGAACATGCCTCTGAGAAGCAGAAATGCATTGATTACTGACAAGAAATGAATTCACTAGGGGGCCAAGAAAATTGCTCTGTGCTCCTGGACATTGATGCAACACTTTAACCCTACTGCTTATTTAAATATTTCAAGATGAAGCCTGGAAAATTGTATTTACCATTAAGAGGACCATATTCAAATTAAGTCAGCTACAATGTTGGACTAAAGACTCTGATGGTGATAAGCAACCTATGTCAAAGTTACATTATTATGAATAACCACATTGGAGACCCAACAGAATGAATTACCATCTCCTTAGAGTGGGCAGTATGAGGATGCCTACCCTAAAACATATTTGCTTCAAAGGTATAGCACCAAATACTTGCTTGTATTTATACAAACAAGAAGTTGAGTCACACAATCTAGTGAGGCAAAGTCAAAATGAAAATAGTTGAGTCCATAATTGAACACTTGACCCTTTTCTTCAAATATTGTTTTCCTCTCTCCTGATTTATAAATTTAAATACCTACTGTATTCTCCAGTGTGTAGTACTTGGGTGTGCTCAAGTTTTGGGTTGATTTTTCTTTGCTTCAAGCACTACATGCCCAAAGTGTATGTGTATCATGAGGTCAGACACAATGCCTCTTGTCTCTAGTGTTTATGTTGCACATCACCCTGTGGGGAATGGAGATGTGGAGAAAGAAATCCTACTGAGTGATTTCTCAGCCATACTTTTCACATTGGATGAAGTTCAAAGGTACCTTCTGCAAACAGCTATCAAAATGAAATATAACTCAAAGCAGATGTGGGTGAGTAAGCATCTTTATGTTGGAGGCCCAAAGGCAATCCTAGGCATAGGCAGAAGGTGTGTTCTTTCTCTGTTGTAAGTATCTTTTTAGACAGGTGGAGGGAGGTGAACCTTGTCTCCTAAAGATACAGAGAATCCACAGTTGTCATGCCTTAGAGGATGCTGCAACCTGTTTTCCAAGTGGTCTCAGCATCCTTCTGTCTTATTCTTCCTATGGAGGGCCCTATATAATGTCCTTTCATGTGAAAGAAGTCTTAAAAAATTTACCCATTGTTTGTCTCTCTCGCCACTCTGAATAAAATGATATTTGCCTTCATCTGTTTTAAAGAACAACATTTGTCACCCATAGGAGATGAGTCACAAGAATGGTTGTATAGTTTTCTATCCAATTCTTCCCTTACCTGAGCAGAAGGGGTGCTAAATAAATAAATAACATCTTCTCTCAAAATTTACAAAAAAGACACACTAAGTCATTACTGGCTTTTGCTTTTCAACACAAAGAATTAAGGGCACAACTTGATTTTTTAATGAAATTTTAAAACACTGTAGCTGACTGATTTTGATTTTCTGGGAAAATTATGATTTGCATGCATACAAAGTCATTGTTTTTTTTCCTTTACAACTTAAAATTTTATATTTAAGATTCAAACTAAGAAATGAAGTTTAGCTTTTAAATATAGTAGCATTTTTATCTAAGAGGAGTGAAAACAGCATAGTATTTCCAACAGAAAATGAAGGTTAGGGTAGGGTTTCATACATCTGTGGCTGTTAAAGACAGTTTCATAAGCTTTTCATAACAGTGTATGAGTCTATCTTCTCAAGATGGAAAAGAAATTGAAGTGTTTAAAAGGATAGATGCATAAGCAATGCTTAAGAGTCCTTTCAACATTTCAACTTACATTTATGCCCAATATTCTGAAATATCATTGTAGTAATAGTCAACTTTACTAACCCTCGATCCCCAAAGCCACACACACACACATATATACACACTCACCCACACACATGTACACACACACTTTTATTATGAGCCTCTTATAAAGCACAGAACAGTTTAATAATTTACAATATTACATAATTGATCCTTGAAAGTTCTGATGAAACAGACATCTTGTGGTTTTGCTAGTGAAATCAACTAACAATGCCCAAGTCCATTTTCAAGAATTAGCCTTCCTTCTGTGTATTTGCACTGCCTAACAGATAATCTGAGCCAATATTCTAAGCCTGAAAGCTACGTTTGGTTATTAATATTGCTTTGTACCTGTGAAGAAATAGCCTTTCCCTTTCTAGTGCTAAAGTCTGATTGCTGGAGAGTAATTTCATTATATTAGCCAATTAGTTCTTTAAGGTTCTTTTCCTCCCTCCAGTTATTACAGTTGATGAAGGAAAGATCACATTTCCTGCTTATAGAAAACCCTTCACGTAGTCTTAACAACAATAGTTAGATGAGATAATGAAGCGGGGAGAAAGGCCAGTGGACTAAGTAAGTGAAGGAATGCCTACAGCTTCCAAATTTATAACAATCATATTCGTTGAGTAAAATACACACCGTTTAGAGTTACCAAGGCCATATAGGACGCCAACTTCCTCCTGACTTGAAATGTAAATATTAAGTTCTCTAAATGGTAAGGAAATGCTAAATTTAAACTACTCCATGTCCATTTTCCTTATTGTATTTTAGCCAACAAAAAAAATTTAAAACCACCAAAGAGACCAAGTTTAAGATGTTTATACAGCCGGGTGGTGGTGGCACACGCCTTTAATTTAATTTAATTTAATTTAATCTAATCAGGAGGCAGAGGCAGGTGGATCTCTACGAGTTCAAGGCCAGCCTGGGCCACAGAGTGAGTTTCAGGAAAGGCGCAAAGCTACACAGAGAAACCCTGTCTCAAACAAAAAAAAACAATGTTTATAAAGGTTAGAAATCCACGGGGTAGCTGGGTGAACTCAAGTGGGTGGGATGCAACTGCATGGAATTATGGGATGAAGATGAAGATTATTAAAAGGATTCAAATCGTTTTAGCTCTTTGAAAACACCAGACTTAAAAAAAAAAGGGTCCAGTCTGTAAAATAATAGCTTCTTCATTCAAATAGTTTTATTCTCTAGCATTTACCACTTTTGAGATAGGAGCCCAACACGGGTGAGAGCCACCGTGTGCTTCTGTTTCCACCAAGTCCGTGTGCACCTTGCAGGTAACTGCCTTGCCTCTTGAGAGTTTCACCATTCTCCATATATCTTTTAAATGAAAATTAAAAGCTGCTAACATGAAACTATTTTTGTAAATGTCACCACATGGAATTTCTTTTAAAGATCAACAGCATCATCATTCAACACGCCTAAAAACAGAATATTATTCGTGCGTCACTTACAGCCCTTTTTTCTTTCTTCTTTCTTTTTTCCATCTTACGTCCACATCTAGCCAACGAAGTCGAGAGTGCAAGGAGGTTTTCTTTGTAATCTTTCAATAAAAATCAGTTAGAAATAGCCTATTTCTAAGGTATAATCCCTATATATGTACATTCCAATTAATAGTCAATGTGTCCAAATTTGTGTATTTTTAATTCAAGACAGAGACAATCAAAAATTCAGAGTGGGGGAGGGGCTTCGATCAACCTAACTCATTGAGAGTGCACTGGGAAAACTGGCTAACTGAATATTTATTATCAACTACATGTGGCCTGTCCTTTTGGGAAAATCACGGGGGCTAAATATTGTATGCCATCCACTGCTCTCCAATGTGCATCCAGGTGGCAGCCAGATACCAACAACTACACACTGTAGCTGGGTGCCAGGGTTCATGCCTGAAATTAATGTCAAAAATGATGGAACCACGGGAAGTCAGGGTTAAAGGCACTCTAAGCCAGCCTTTGCCCTTTATCAACATCACACAGAGTATGATAAGGGTATGGAGCCCAATTTGTTTTTGGAACACCAGTGGCATGTTCGGCTGCTGCTATGTCAACTGACTGAAAAATATTCCTTGTTTTTTAAAGTAAGGCCAGCTCAGAGGCTTAAGGCTAAAGCTTAACCATCCCCTATTTCAAAGAACAAGGAATCCCCGAAGCACAGAGCAGTTCCAAAAGCATGCATCTCTAAAAGTCTGAAAGGTACATCACATAACATATTATGCTCAAATTTCCCAGGAAAATTAGTGCATATTTTACACATGTGTGTGTGTGTATGTGTGTGTGTGTGTGTGTGTGTGTGTGTGTGTGTGTGTGTGTGTGTGTGTATTACTTTCATGGAGCAAATCCTATATTCACATCTACATATATAAACCTGCCCATCACAGGCAATAGAAAAGCCCTAAAGCAGAAGGCAGATGCAGTGTCTGCTCTAGAAAAATGCCCACTGAATTCGTACCTAAATAACTTGTAATGAGACAGTACAAAAAAAGAGATGTAGATACTTCTCTACTTGCATCAAGGCTATTTTTTAATACAACTGAACAAAACCATAAATAAAAATAACCTTAAGAGCTGATGGTTAATAGAAAGTTTTTGCATCAGCTCCTTGAAGATTGAATTTAACTTTTAATTGAAGGTAAAATCTAACATGGTTAAAGAGATGGCTCTTGGGTGGAGGTGAGGGTGGGGGTGAGGAGCAACTTTTATAATAGTGAAATATGCCCCAGATAATAGAAGCATCATCATATGTAGAGTAAAACCATGGATCCAACCACATCAGTATGTGTCATCTGCACTGTGGACTGAGTGACAGAGTATCACCATGTCACCATTGCATTTTCTCTTAGAAACAACAGATGTTCATCCCATATCAAATGTACAAATGTTGTTTTGAAAGGGCAGCTTATCCCAAGAAGAAGCAAAATGTAGTTGAAGATTATTATATTGTATATACCTGTACGATCCTTGATGTGGTCTATAACCAAGATGGAAACATTTGAAAGACTTTAAAGATGTTGAGTTCTGAATTTAAACCTCCACCAGTGGTCACTATCTTTTTCCTCTCTTTCACCCTCCTAAGCATGGATGGGATATGTGCTATGTGGTATGTGATGGAATATGTGCTTTGTGATGTGTGATGGGATATTGTTCGGGCACTGAGCATTGTGTTAGGTAGGTAGCAGGGCACTGAATCTCGAGCTTTTCAGCCCTACACTTTTGACTTTCTTCCTTTATTTCATGCTGCTTTCCTGGAGTCTTTGATAACTTGTCAACTGGGCATATCCACAAACACTGACAGCAGAGATGAGAGGAGCCTTTTTCAGTTTCATTTCACCTTAGCTGTTGGAAACGTCACGGGTCAAATGGTCACAGCGGATAAGAACATTTGAGGACATTTCTAAGACAGGTTTCTTGGGATCCACAAATTCTTTCTTGGGCACTAGAGAGCAGGGGAACTGTTTGAAAGAGCACTGGAAAATTGTTTGGGGTACATGGATAATGCGGGAAAATGCAAAACAAGCTGTACTGGGGTAATGAGGAAGATGGGCTTCCAGTGTAGAAATCCTGTTTAGAAACAGATGTTGATGCAGTTGGAAAGGAGGACTGAAGCTATGTGGTAAGAGATGTGAAAAGGGTAGATGTTTTATGATTGCATTCCTTTGGCTCAAGGGAATCACTGGATGCAAAGGAGATATCATCATTATGTTAAGGTGGCTATGAGGTACCCTTACCCTATAGGCAGAGGTTGGAGCAACTGAGCCCAAGGGTTTTAAAGCTACACCTTTATTTTGAGTGTCTTCAACAAGTCTAAGACATTACAAGGGCTCAATAATATTTGTTGAATGACCAGAAAATTTAATAGAACCTGAAGAACCTGGGCTTTAAGTCATCATAGCTGTTTACGCGTTCTATAACATTGGGGGAGATTATCTAACTTCTCAAAACCTTTGTTTCCTCATCTGCAAAAGGAATGTGGTGATATCTTTCTTACAAGTAATTAAGAAGATTAGATAGTGAAAGAAAAGGGCTTAGAGCCGCATATAATGAACAAGTGTTAGACATTAATAACCAGAACTGGAATTTCTTTAAATAGTAGATTATAATTTAACGTCTCAACATAGTGTAAGAAACATTGGAAGAGGAAAGGAAGGGGAAACTTCTTTAGTGTACACTGTGTCGCAGATCTTAACTTTGGAGAGACAGGATACATTTAGATAATATGTTTAAATATACATCAGTAAGATGACTTCCTGAGGTGCGTGCTGACTGACCTATCTAAACTTCTTCTAAACTGGTGTGTGTGTGTGTGTGTGTGTGTGTGTGTGTGTGTGTGTGTGTGTGTGTGTTTATGTGTGTGTATGTGCTTGTGTGATATGTTTAAAGCATTTAAAACATCATCATGAGAAATACGTTCCAAGATGATATATGTACATCTACTAAGGTGCCTATAATAGTGAAAAACAGATATTGTTGATTACTTAATCACTGGTGACACGTGAACACACTATAAACAGTAAAGAATGTTAACGGAAGGCACAAACACTTTCTAAACCCACTATGAAAGGGTGTTTTTAAACGTATGTCTGATTTCCATGTTTGAAACTTCTAGTAAATTGAATTCTTCAAATACATCCTGTAAAATCAGTATTTTTCAAAAGGTCTATAAGAAACTATGTTAACATCTTTAAGATTTTGATGATTAACTCTATGCCATATGTTCCTATTCACTACATGTGACCTTATCTTTCTGTCTCTAAGGAGACTCCTAGCCTAGTAATTTATTTCAGGATTTGCATTTGAACTGTGAACTCAATTGTCAGAAAAATGAGGGAAATTCAAGGATTTATACATGACAAACGTACTATGGCTAAATAATGTCAAGAAACATCAAGGACATCAATATGTGACTTAGAGACATTACTAAGGATGCAAAATGTTCTGTTTGCTAGTATTATTAGAAAATCATAAAGTCTAGCAATGTTAGAAGGACTCAAGGTCGTTACAGATGTATAAAGCCATCTCCCAAGAAATAGATCAGGAGAAAAGAATAACTTAATCAGATTAGAAACACCATTAATACAATCTTTGCTTTCCAAAGTCTGAGCATTTCTTTTTTAGTAAGTCGCAGACGATTAAGCTTTAAATATAACTTTTATTTTCTTAAACCATTCTAGTATCATTGGTGACCACGAAAATTAAAATCTGTCGTGGGTTCACGAACATGATGCAATACAAACCTGTAGATAAAACTTTATCATGAATCCTTGCCAACCTGCTAGAATAGTTACTTGGGATGATGTCTTCACTCGCTATCTCCGAAGGCCCATCCCCTGGCAGTTAACATTCTGTAACCATTTTACTAGAGAATATTGTTTGGAAAAAATAAACTAAGGTAGCTTAAGGAAATATTTAATGGAATGACACAAGGAACTTCTTACTGCCAGGAAAATGCATTCCAAGAACCCTTTGAATAACAATATTCCAAGACCAAACTCAGACCTTTTGATATTTCAAACACAATCTCTAATGAGACAAGTTTGGGGCCAATTTTCAGCCTGAAGTCTGACAAATAGGTTAGGTAAATAGCCTCAAAGACAATACATCTTTCTAGAAGACAGGTAAGAATAATGATACAGCAAAAGACAAAAGACAAAATCAGCAATGAAAAAATACTCTCTTAGTACCCAGCTGTACTATAGCAAAGATGTTTGAAAAAGAATATTATTTACAAAAATAAAGCAGATGCCAAGATATTTTCAAATATATCACAAGAATGGAATAATTTAATCAGATATGAGAGTTTAATTTTATTTTGATGAAAAAAATGGAACTAATGGTGTATTCATTCAGCAGGATTATATTCTGACTTTAAATATTCACTCACATCAAGTTAAATTGTATTTTTAATTCCAAATTAGCATTTAGAACAATGCAGTTTAGAAGCAATTGACTCTGTGTAACTTGCAAAGGAAAAATTGATGTAAGGATTTCATTTGAATTCCATGAAAACTGATCCACTGTGTCACAACTTCAGGTCCCAAAGGCTTTTATTCTGTAAAAGCTACGTGATTAACTCTACTTGTGTGTACAGCTCCCGAAAGAATTGAAGTGCAAAGATGTTCCTGGTAACATTAACTGGAATCTCATTAAGCTGATATATCTGCATTTACCTATTAATAAAAAACATATCATGTCTGCATATTTATGGACATTATTTCTTAGTCTAATTTAAAATTTTAAAAACATGCACACATCAGTCATTTCTTCTGTTTCTCAGTCTCCTCTGACTTGCATGTCATTTTCTGACTGCTCTTTAAACCACGGGCTATCATCTTGAGAACTCCTTCCTTTAAGAATCATTAGGATATGACAAGTAAAAGCAGATGCAAGCTGGAAATACTGTTTCATCTCAAGAGTGGAGCTGAGATAAAGGCAGTAAGACTTTCCTGAAATAACTTTTACATAAGGATAAAATGATTCCTGCATACAAGAAAACAATTACCAGCCAACATTAATAGCACCAGAAAATGGCAAGCTAGAATGAGCAATAAAAACATAGCATTTGGAGTGAGATATTAGAGAGTCGCTATTAAAATATCTTACTCAATACTATTACACCTTAAAATGAAAGTCATCAAAATGTCATTACAGGCCTTTTCCCCAGATTCTTTAGAGTGAATTGAATCGTTTCTGGAAATGGAGTGCTATCCAGGATTCACTTAAAATCCTCTGCAATAATAGCAAAGCAAAACACAACGTGAAATTTTTGACATCTTACATTACAACAATACGCTTATATACGTACCAGGATGTATTTGTCTTCAGATACCTACAATTAAATATTTCTTTTGAAATTAATGACTCACAGAAAAATGCTGCCTTCGAGAAGACCTGAAGCCAGAAACCCAAGCAAAGGGAGCCAGAGCTCAGCTCAGCAAAGCTGAGGCTCACAAAGCACACATAGAGCAATTGAAAAAAAAATTTGTGAAAAAAAAAATCAATTATTTCAAAATTATTTCAAGCCACCATGTATTACTCCAGCAAGGCAGCACAGAACTTTTGAAAGATTCTCAGCTAGGAGTTGAACAATTAAACAATAAAAGCATCTTATTTACCCTGGCTTTGGAAAACTAGGACCCTGTAAAGAATTTTCAAGCCAGAAGAGAGCTGTGACATGCTGTAGCTCTGGCTGAAGTTTGCTAGTTCTAACAATAACATCTCCACAAAGTAAAGATTATTTTTACTGACACCCCCACCCCTACCCCCATGAGGATGGACACCAAAGCTATCAACAGCTCTGGATTCCCAAGGTTGAAAAGAAACATAGGAGGCACCTGATTGCACTTGGTTAACAAAAGCTAGGCAGTCTTTTGCAAATGACTTAACAATAAAATTCCAACTGGTTCTCTTCAAGCCTAATACGCTAAAAGAAAACTATTCAGAATTTAAATAGTCATATTTAGAAAGCAGTTTTCCCAATGCTCCTAGCAAAAAGCACATGCAATGTTTGAAAAAAACGTTGATTTTTTTTTTTTCTTTTACCTTTCAGTTCGAGGAGGGCGTCGCTTCTCCTGGATCCCATTTTCCGGAGGATAGTCAGTGCTGGCCGATTTAGAATAAAAACCATTAACATATTACTTTAAAAAAAAAAAAACCCAAACCTCAAACCTACCAAGCCGCTTTGAGAAGGTCCTAGTGGCAATACATGCCTTTCCTAATTCCCATTTCTTCCTCATCATCTTATTTGCTGTGTGTGTTGCCCGCAGCATCCGTCAATTAGCAGTTTTTAAGGGAGCAGGACTGTACGCGGGCTCATCTGCTGAACGGGGCTGCGTTCTCCATAGCCCCTGAATCACCCAGGCTCCTTTCTAACAAGGGTCTAGAAAGCAAGCGACCCGGGTCCATTCAGTAGCACACAAACACTACGTTCCTGGGGATTGCCGATACCGGACCCAGCAACTTTCCCGGAAAGAGCCAGCCTACAGTACCGATCCCTAGATCCCTAGCACCGAGCTCGTCCGCCTGGGTTGTGCCTTAGCGCTTGGGCAAAGCGACGCTCACCGGCTCAGAGGAACTAACGCTGACTTAGTCGGTCCTGGCGTGCGGCTACCCGCCAGGGCGGCCCCAGTTGAGAAAGAGAGGACAGCGAAGCACCCTTCCTGCCTCCCTCGGTCCACCTACCGTCTCATCATGCGCCTCACAAATGAAATGCTAATAGACGCGAGGACCGATGCCAATTTCCTGCACTTTGCTCAGCGTTTCCGCGGCCCCAACACAATAAAAGATAGCTGTTTGCGGAGAATGCCTTGTTCCATACCATTAACTCCGAACAAAACATATTTTTAGTGGGACAGCGGTGTTTACTCGTAAGAACTGATGAATTGTTCTGCACCATATATCACCCACAGACAAAGACTTTCAGCTACAGTTTTGGACATAAATCAAGGTACATGCTCCTCAATTAAAAAAAAAAAAAGACTGCTTAAGTCCTTCAAACCACAGAGATTGAGGTCAGGCTGGCCATAGCAACCACAAGCAGAACGTGGGCTTCCAGAAGGACCTAGCAACCGATAAATGAGTTCAGATCTCTTTTCATCTCCACTGGTGTGAAAGCCAAAATTAAAAAGATTAGATCGCCCTGCACCCATCACAAAAGGTACCACAATGAAAAAGTCATTTCCAGCCTCTGAATCGTATCAAATAAATAACATTCATCCTTGCTATAATGAACAACTTTCAAAGTAAATTGAATCTCCATAGCCCCGCTTTCCCTGGCCGAACAGTATTTACATAACAATATATCACAGGAAGACCTGAATGGATCTTGTAAATGGGGAGCTGGGGAGGAAAACATCTTTAACCCAGATGCTGCTTTGCAGAGCCCCTCATATAAACAGTGTCTTGCACCACGAACACAAACAATGTTTTTAAATTGTGGGAAATGAAAGTTCTTAGGCACCTTTTAAAATGCCTGGACTCACCCAGTGAACTACCTTTATGGCGCAAAAATGAAGATAAAAGAATCACTTACTGCCCCGAATCCACGCTCTAGACTCGTTTTGTGACAAAGAATTTTCACCTGTGTGGATCCTTGCCTCTTTGTTCATACCAGCAATCTTTGATCCTACATAGCTTTTACATGGTACTTAAAATAAAAACACATTTGCAGATTTTTTTTAAGCAGGTGCCTCATTCATCATTTGCTATTTCCTCGAAAGTCCAAGACATCCTCTATTGTCATGACAATAATGTCTATGAAGTTTTAGGAATGTCTCCACACACAGCGTTCATCTTCAGCAGCCTAACTGAGACTAGATGTCTCCTAGTCACTAAACAATAAATTAAGGGCTGGTCTCCAAATCACATCAGCTCCCAGAAACTATTGTACCCTGCATATGTTTCAAATGGCATGTATTCAAAGTAAGACAGCCAAGTCTATGGCAAAAATATACCAACCTAATCTTAGCTCTTTGTGGAGGCTTGCACAGATATTACTATTTGAACTCCACAGGGAATCTCATTAATTTTTAAAAGTCTCTGACCTCAGTACAGTTGAGTGTAAAAATAATTACAAATTAAGAATGAAAGAACATCGCTTGAATTCTGCACAAACATATGACTCCCCCTTGCACAAAACGTTACTATTGTCAAACAGAAATTCTTTTTTTACAGATATAGATTTAAACAGCATGATAAATGTCACCACACAGACATAAAAAGCAGCTCACCCTTCCTCCAGCCCTGCTCACACCTCACCTCTGAAGATTCTAGTAACACAAAGCCCTGTGTGAACACAGACAGGTTCCCCAGGCAAGGGACGGCAGAGAAGATGCCCTCTTAAATACATTTCCCTATAGAGACTTCCTTTTTCAATCACAAATGTCTTTCTCAGTCATAAAGATACAGAAATGCAAGAATTGCATATAAATGTGTTCTTACCTAAAACTTGTTAGAAGAATGTTCTTGTCATTGTGGTCACCTCCTCCGGTTCCCCCTCTTGCCATCACGGGAACTGGCTCCTCCGATATGTTGATTACTCGGTGCCTCAGTTACAGCTGGGACACTCATCTGCCTGCATTGAACCTACGCAGGGAAATGAGAGAGGAAGGGTGGCAGAAAGAAAATGAGAGAGGAGAGAGAGAGAGAGAGAGAGAGAGAGAGAGAGAGAGAGAGAGAGAGAGAGAAGGCAACAGAGAGAGACTAAGAAAGAAAGCAAGCGAGCACAACTACTGACTTGAGACTGGGAACCTAAAACCTCTAGCCAAGTGAAACCAGGACAAAAATGATCAAAGCTTTGTCCTTCATCAACACAGTCGACAGCTATTTTTTTTCCCCTCCTCTAAAAAGTAGGGCTGTCATTGGGGATTCTCACCAGGAAGGCGCAGACAGAGGCAGACCTTCTCCAGAGTGCTAGCGCTGCCCAGCAGCCCGTGCAGAATACAGGTACCTATTGTTCCAGAGACAGATATGTAGCCAGCCAGTCAGCCTGTGACAGATCTCAGCAAACCAGCGAGCCTGCCTTCATTTTAACTCCTTCTTTACTAGTGCCTTTTGCTGAGAAGCACAGGTCTTGTCATCACCCATGAGAAATAACTGGGGCTGAGGCTGGGGAAGGGGGGGGGGCGCGTCTCATGGCAGGGACTAAACCTGCATCTTTTACAAAGAGGGACTTTAGCTACTAGTCTTGAAATTTGCATTTGATGGTAAATGTCTTCTTTTTCTGGGAAGAAATGAAGGGTTAGATGAGAAGAAGACAGCGTGTAAGAGAAAAACCTGGACATGTAACATGAGCGGGGCTGTCTATTCAAAAAGGACGATGAAAATCAAGGTTATTTCAAATATCCTGACTGTAGATATGTATGTCCCAGCACAGATGGGGTTCCCTAAACCAAGAGGGTCCCAGGCTTGAGCACAGGGGTAAAGCCCATTTAAGAATTCTCTATAAAAGCCAACCCCAGTAATCTGTTTCCCTAGGGTTTGGACTCATTTTGGTGCCCCTCTCCCCCCCTTTTTAATAAGCTCTACTGTTTTCTCAAGAGTCCCCTCAAATATCTCTCATCTCCAGTTCCTCACCAATGCCTAAATCATGCAAAATTACAGAAGCTCGGAGAAAAATCACTTATTCCCCGTTCTCCTTGGTGGGCCTGAAGATCCAGACAGGACATTTGATTCTCTAAACTCCTAGACCTCAGCAGACCACACTGTGTTCTAGTTTTTACCTGTGTGTATTAATTGAGTGGTTTTCCTTCATAGGGTGCAAACGGAAGCTTTGCTCTTGGTTATATGACAATAATGGAAAATAGGGAAGAAAATGAATAAAAGAAAAGTAGCTGGTCACCGAGTTAAGACAAGAAAAGACTCACTAGGAGCCCTCTACTTTCCCTACAATGAACGTCATTCCTTGTTGCCAGAATTTCCCCAAGGAAAACTGTGCATATTCTGGAATAGTAGGTACGCTGTGGAGAGCAGAGAGGGTTATGAAATTCCTTTGTAAAATCCACACTCAGGCATCACTTTACAAAGCCAGAGGGTAAATACTCAGAGCAATAGAAGGAGATTTAGTCATGCATGGCTGTTAATGGTAATGAGACATGTAGAACACAGCTATGTGCTGCCGAACAGCTTCTCCCAGCACTTAGGGGTTGCTTTATTTATTTTTTAAAAGCAAACTAGATTACATCAGGGTGTTTTAGAAAACTCTACATGGGGATAGGGGGCACTAAAAAGTATAGTGGCTCTTCTCCTAAATTCCAGCATTTTGAAACCTTGTTGAGCCATGCTGATTTAACTAGGACTCTGAGCAGTTAATACAGGCTTTAGAAACCCAGAAGTGAAAATTGCTTAACTTGGTGACATCTGAAAAGACCACCTTGGGTTCTCTACACAGGGGACTTCTCTTAGACCCAGGATGCCAGCTGACTTCACCTGAGCCAAGAGAAAAAGTATGAACATTTTCTTACTAACACACCTAATGTTAACGTGTAAGCCAAGAAGAAAACAAGAGGATCGATCTTGTGGCTCATTTCTTCTCTGTGCGTAATCTGATTTTTTTCCTTAAGCCCATTTTAAAGAATGTGTTCTCGGTTTGGTCAATGAACAACTTTGTTATGACTATCTTAGTAGCAAAATAGCAGAAGCCCATTCAATGAGAGCAAGGAAGGTAGACGATAGGACCTCCTACAGAAGAGCCCTGGATCTCAGCAGAGGTGACACCTATTCCAAGCTCTTAGTGCTGCCCCTAAGGCTGCAGTTTAGAAGGGACATGTAGCCTCTCACTCCTGAGCACATGAGAAGACGCAGGAGCAAGGGCGTTTAATTAGAGCATTACCCAGCCCCTATCCAGACGTTATCTTTTATACCCTCCCCCTTTTGATCTTTCTGTTCCTCTTCTGTTCTCTTCCGAAAACTAGCTTTGGTGTGCCAGACTGGTTTCAAATATTCAGCTCTTCACATTTTTGAATACGGAGAGTTTGCACAGTCAGGGGGCACCATGTTCTGGGTGCGGGTGAAGAGTGCTATCAGTATTAATGGGAGTCATATGCACAGGGAAACACAAAACAGAATATACTATGGAGAGTGTAGGCACATATGTGTGTCTGCTGGGCTTCAATGGGTTTCAGAATTTGTGCCGGGTACACATTTTTATATGCTTTGGAGTTGGGGAAAGATCTTAGTGTTGTTGTTTTTCCTTAAAGTTACTACTAGGATGTCTGTGTCAACCTACAATCCATTAGGTTAGCTCTAAGCTTATATTTCACAGCCACCCCAAGGTGCCAAATAAGTCACTTCAAGTAAGAGTCCAACAGGATGTGCCAACTGTTTTTTGAAAGGAAAAACAAACTGCCATGTGCTGGATTTGTAAAATCTAAACACAGGAGAGTGTGGGGCCCTACCCTCCACAGCAGCCAGGGATACTCTAGGTCTTCTGATGTTAAGTATTAACTCTTGGTGTCTACATAGCTTGATCTGAGAGATCCAAAATGGAGTTTGCCAGAAGAGATGTGGAAGGAAACATAATGTATTTACTATATTAGAGAATATTCCAATTTTTTATAATCTCCCCCCCCTCAGGACATGCCACAGTCTGATTCAGTTATTCATTCACACAATAAACCCCATGCTGCTGTGACTTCTGAAGGACTCTTCAGGAATGCTTGAAGTAACTCAACTCCAGTTAAGTAAAAATAGTCTCTCCACCAAATTAAACATTATCTAAGTTCTCCATGTAGCTATTAGATACATAGAAAATCACCTCTGTGCACAATCTACAAATGGCTTAGATTACATATTAAAATTCTAATTAAAAGTCCCTGTCTCATCTACATTGGCTGATTTGAGATTACAAAGTAAATTCTGATTTGGAGTAAAAACTTGTCAGGAATGGTGATTTCTGATGGGTGCACATTAATGGCAGGATTGTAGAGATTTTTGTAACAGAGAGAACATTAAAGCAATGAACAAATTCTGAGACTCCCTTCAGACCATGGCTACTTAGTGTCCTAAGATCTCCTGGTGACTTCTACTCCCCAGAACTTTGCTCTCTTGAAAGTTAGTGAACAATAGTCAGGAAAGCGAACATTCCTTCAAGACACAAGGGGGAAGTATTGGCATAAATGACAATGAAAACGGAAAAATAAAATAAAAAACCCAACTATGTTATTCAGAAAACATGTAATAAAATATAAACCAAGGCATTGCAGGATTTCAGTCCCAGGATGCAATATAGGTTGGTTTCCTGGGTTTCCATTTAATTCACTGTCAGATAAAAATACTGTTTCAGGGAGTTTTGTTCTAAAAGGTCATGGATAATTTAGTGGAAAATATTAGGAGGTACCTGACCCCCTCCAAAGCACGCAGTCGTTCTAGAAGAAGCAAAATCACACATTTCCCACCCCACCCCCATTATTCTTTCACTGTCCCACGATTTGATCTGCTTTGTGATTTAGCTGATCTATTCCCTGCCATACAGTTTAAATGAGATAACTACTTGGCTTTAGAAAAGCCCTGTGAGGTATTTTTTATTCATCAGTTAGTAAGCAGTAGGATGCTTTGAAATAATGGCAGCACACTCTGCCTTCCTTATTCTAAAGTAGCTGCTGGAAGTCAAGTCAGTGAACACACACACAGGGGAGAGAATGTTAATATTTTGAGTGGCAGCAATAGGAAACATTTGCATTGTAACATGTGTAAATGAAACAATATGTTGTTCTGTGTTCCTGTAAATGTGTTTCCAAGTACTCCCAGACTTCCAGCACAATGAATAAGAAGTCAACATGAAACTGACTGATGAGAGTTGATATCCAACACAAAAGCGTTTCACAGAAGTTAAGAAACTCCCACAAGGGGATTAGTCAAGGGAAGAAAAAAAAATGGAAAAGATTTCGCTACATTTACTTTGTATCTTTGCATAATCCTTTTTTTTTTTTTAAAGAAATAGAACAGTCTAGAACAAACATTTCCTTCAGGAATTCCAATTTTGGAAGTTTTTCTTAATAGATACCCATTATTCTATAGTCAGAGATTTGAGTGAAATAGGACCAATCTGGCTTCTCCAAGAAAGAGATTTACAGCAACTGGTGGTGTCCTGATACAGGAAGAACCTCACAGGAAGAGCTCCAGGCTTAAGTTTCTGCCCTATGAAATCTTTGCCCATCCAAATCTTTTGCTGAAAGTCGGGATGAGGTGTCATTTATTAACATGGAAAAGCCATTACAATCTGAATCAAAATGTTATTGGACGTTTCCCTAGCCACTACTGTTTAAAGAAGTCTTTAAAAAACAATTTCATTTCCTTCCACCCAGTCAAGTTTTCTCCACAGATAATTGACTTTCATTATATGCACAAAAAGCATCAATGAAGTCAGTATGCATGAGGCATTTAAATATTTTCAAATGAAAGTATGTCTGTATTCCTGTTTGGGTGCCCAAACACACTCTCATTTGATCATTAACAGTCCTCAAAGGTAAGAGAAAGTACCCTTGGAAACTGGAAAGGCCACATAAACAGCCGGGTTCCTCATTAGTGGAAAAAGATGTACAATAGTAAGCGAACTATTTTAAGCAAGTTGCTTACAGAGCCCTGTGTCCCTCCCTGATGATGCTGCTGACTTTGGGCAGCCTCCCTCCTGGAAAAGTTCTGTCTTGTTCTTTCTTTTTTTCCTAAGTATCCTTTTAGGATTTTAGGGCTCATGTCGGGATACTCTTGAGTGTTTGAGATGCTAATATGTGATCACTAATTGTTCATAAGAACCTTGAAACATTAGATTAGCAATGTTTATAACTGTCTAAATATAGCATGACAATATGAAATCAATCAATTACCATGTACATTAGTTTCTGACATTTCAATATATTCCCACTGTAGTAAAATTGCCTTAAACTTTTTAAAAAGCAGCAGTTACTATTGCTTGAGAATTGAACTCATGAAATAATAATCAATTGTAAACATTGGAGAAATAAGCATAGTAGCTGTTCAATTCTAAAACAGAGTCTACTTACATGAATATCCATCTTCTTCTGATTTAAGATTCTATTCTTGAAGTTGAAGAATTTCAGTTTTTGAGAACTTTTTCATGTCCTCTTGGCCCCGTGGTTCCTCTTCCACTGGCAAACTATTATCCAATTTTTAAAAAAAGCCATATTTAAATAGCAATTCAGCTACTTCATGAAAGTCATCAAACTTCTGAGCACCGACTTCTATTCAGAAACTCCTTCAAGACACAGGTGTCTGCTGCTGTCCAGTGTCAGATTAGTGTCCCTAGAGCTGGGTGGTCACAGTTCCATTAGGTTATTTTACCCCCCACCCCACCCCAGGACACAAAAAAAAGAGAGGAAAGTGGGAATGCCTTCTCCAGGAGAGTGACTTTTCTTTGGATGGAGAGGAGAGGGTTAGCGGGGTCCAATACAAGATCAAAGTCTGATGTGCAATGAGAGGAAACTTAGTTTCCTGAGTTAAATTTGGGTACCAGACTTTATTTCTCAATGAATAAACCAAAACAAAAGACAGAACAGTGTGAGTCTGGGTGCTGGACTCCACCAAGTCACATACATCAAAAGGCGAAGAAAAACAGGCAAGAAAAAGAAAAACGAGCGTTCTAAGCAAAGAGTGTCTTCTTTCATTCCTGCACGGTGCTCTCAGCCCCCGAGTCCTCCCTGCAGACCACGAAGGAGGTCCTCTTCCTGTTGAATCCTCACTATTCCTGGACACGGGACACTTAATGAGCAGAGGTCAGGCTGTGTGGACAACACATCAGGAATGATAGCGTTGTCGTGATTTGTGAATTTTATACCCCCATAGTCACAAACATCAGACGTTTACTTTCTAAAGAGAGCTTTTAGATCCTTCTCGCAGTTTCCATAGTGATTTCATTTTTTTCCCTTTTATCACAGATTGGCTGAGGCACCGCTGCCCTTTGTGCGTTAAAAGGCTCGTGCTACCAACTGTCGATATAAAAGGTAGCTGAGGCAGAGACGTAATATATACTGCCAAAAATAATTGAAGCGGTGACACATCGCTGGAAGGTTCCAGAAGGAGAATTTTTTTCCCCATATCAGTGTGATAGTAAAGGAGAAAAATAATTTTGCCTGAATTCTCCATAATTACGGTGAGTTAAATGTACTTGTAATTTATGCAGTGTACTATACTTATATTAAAACACTCATCATACAAAACATAATCCCTTCATAAAAGGCTTTAATATCACTTACATGGGTCTGAGTGTCTGGGCTTGTTAAACATAAAAGTTCACGATGAAAACATTTCCTTTCAGTTACTTTAGTTTTTACAGCCATGTGTAACCCAGAACTGCTTCTTCTCTTTTATTTCTCAGTTGACTTGATTTTATGTGTATCATTTTTTTCCTATTCTTTTAAAACACATAGCAATTTTTCTAATCAATGCAGACTACCCCTAGTCAAAAAGTAAAAGCCTGTGTAAGAAGTCACGTACTGCTCTTAGGCACCCACTACAGCAAGGATTTGGTTATTAATGGATCCTCTCTCATTTCACATGGTCCTTCTTTCTATTAAAATTGAGTATTTAAACAAATTATAAATATTACACTGATTTGTCCTCTAGTCCTCATCGTATTTAATGATGTTAGCACCTGAATGATCCTAGTCAGAGGTTGTTATGCTCCTCAGGGAAATGTCTGCTTTCGAACTACTCATTAAATATATTGAATTCTTGTCACAGAGCTGTGGATGTCTGACAAATAAACTTTTAGCTCCAAATAATGCCTTTTCAGGTCATGAGGAAATGAATACCTCTGTCTATTATTGCCATAGTGAATATTTTTATTTCTGTATATTACTGTATAGAGATGACAATCAATATAAGAATAATTGTCACTTAAGGAAAAAACATTTCTATGAAAGCACTAAAGATACATATTATTAAATGCTTCATATTAGAAAGCTAATGTCTATATAGAGACCCATGAGCTTCACTTTATAGTTATTATAACCTATACTATATTTCATCTCATTTTTTTCTTTTGTTAAAATTTCCAAGGACTGTTCAACCTAAATTGGCTAGCTAATATCTTTATTCTTAGTATTAACAAAATTATGCACCACAGTAAGATTAGTCCTACTCTCCTTTTAAACACTACTATCATCCCAGAAAATAAGTATAAAATTGATTTTGAAATAAAATATGAGGACTGGCATGTAATGTAGGGAAGTAGACATGTCTAAAGACCCTACTTTGGCAAAATGCTTTGAAGGTCAAGAGGTAGTGATTTCCTATACTTTGGCAAGCAACATAGTTCTACAAGTATACAAAATAATAATTAACACTGAGATCTTGTGCCAACCTACAGGAAATTTCTGAAGTTCAGGTCTAAATCCAGAGTCTAAGAAGCACTAGAGTCTATCACCTAAATTCCTAGTTCAGTCATTGAACCAATCTGTCTTAAAGTCATTATGTAGCTGACTCTTTGGTGAGTGGAAAGCAGGGTTCTGAAAAAGTGTTTGTTCATGAACAAAACACTCTACCCTTGCAGTCACAGAACTTCCAGTGTGGGTAGGAAATGATGGGGTGATGGAAAATTAGTTAGCTAATAAAATGTTACAATTTTTTTTTTTTTTTTTTTTTTTTTTGCTCTTTTCTGCCTCTTTATTTTACAGTTTTTAAATTCCAAGTTTAAAAAGATCATTTACAGTTTTAATTGACATAATAATTGCATCTACTCATGCAATTATTTTGTAAGAGAAAAGTTCAAGCATCCTGAAATACTGAGAGAATAGAACTCTATGCCCAATGTGTAGTCAAGAATTATTAATATTGTGTGATATTTGTTTCATTTCTCTTCCTCAGTATATGTTTTTTTTTTTTTTTTTTTTTTTTTTTTTTTTTTTTTTTTTTGTAGACAATGAATTTAATTTGATTTGGAGAACAAGCACGATCAAAATAATCACACCATTCATTGAAAGTTTATATTTAAGGACACTTGGAAGGATAACTGTTCACTTTACATAAAATAGAGATTATCTTCTATGTATTCTGGCTTGTCAAATGATACAAAGCCTAATTTTTTTTTTTTTTTTCAATCTTAAAATTTATTTATTTTTTTTCCCCTTTTCAGTATTCCAAAAGGGACGTCCGGAGCAAGATGGGACTACAATTTTTTTTTTTTTTTTTTTTTTTTTTTTTTAAATTAGGGAAAATAGCAATGTTTTTGAAGCAGACGTCTGTAATCTCAGATGTGGGTTGTGTGGGAGAAATGTTTCAGACACAGAAAGATCATTCCTTGTCTGAAAAAAACAAGAATAATACTGTCGTGGACACAGTAAGGTAAGTGAGGTGTTGATTAGAGTGTTAATAACTAGGGTTCAGGTCAATTATTGTGCCAGCCACAAGGGAATATTATTGAAGGGTTTTAAACCGGGGGAACATATAGTCAAAATTTAATTTTAATGGTTATCCTGCACCCCCTGTGTAAATTAGATTAGAGCGAGATGAATGTAGAACCAAGAAGATAAACCTAGAGATGACTATATGAGCCAGTAGAAGATGCCAAGGGCCAAGGTGACGATTGCTGTCAGGACAATGAAGATGGATTTGAATAGACAGTATATGGAGCAGAACAGGCTGGGGGGGGGGGCTAGTTTTGAATGGGGCTGTGGTGGTGATTATGAGGTGAGGAATACAGAGCGAAGAGCTACAGATGGTCTGGATTGAACCTGCCAATTTGTGTAGCATCAACATGGAAATAGTACGTAAAGAAACTTTTTTCCTTTTTGAGAAAAAGACAGACTCACCTGCAGAAATTCTGCCCAGAATATAGAAAATGAGTTGAAAGCTGGAGAGCTGAGAAGGTCAACATTGAAAGGAGGGGTAGACAAAGAGGTAGTGAAGAAACAGTGACTGTGGTGCCTCAGAAACTCATGAAAGAGGCCATCTCAGGAGGTGGCCCACTGTGTGCAGGATTGCCAGAGGCCAGGAAGAGAAAAGAGCCCTGTGGGCTCAGCCCCATGGAGTTCACAAGCGGCCATGTGGGATACCAGAACTAGCAGCTCCATCCTAACAGGCTGAGAGGGAAAACTGCAAAGTAAGAAAGCAGAGATTTTACATCCTACATAGAGTTGAAAAATTTGGTCATGAAAGGCAGCAGATGAGTTAGCTGTGGCGTAGGTTCCTGTGTGTATGTCCAAGGGACAATCTTTGTTTGTTTGTTTTTGCCAGAAAATATAAATGGTGACAAGATTCAGCTGTCCATGAAATACCGATTTAATGGTATTTATTAGGAAAGGGAGGATAAAGGAACAACAGAATCCTTGACAAATCAAGGAGAGAGAGGATACAGACGGCAGGTGGAAGGATCAGTCTTTGTGAGAGGCATTTCTCCACTGGAGGAGGAGAGGGAAAAGTCGAAGACTGAAGAAGCAGGGAAGTCATAAAGTGGGTCAAAAAAGAGGTCTTAATCTGATTTTTTTCCAACAGAGACTACCGGGGGGTTTTGTCATGGTGAAGGAGTTCAGCTCAACTCTGAGCACCAATGGCAAGGACCAAAGTTGGGGAAGTGAATGGAAAATGCTAAGGAAAACATCAGGAAAGGGGGGATTTTGCCGAAGTAGATTTGACAGTAGTTAAAGGTAAACCAGAGTGGTCAGATAAAACAGTAAGGGTAGGGTGAGGAATTGACTAGATAAGGAGGATGATCAAACAACCCTGGTGGGGAGTTTTCACTAACCGACCCAGAATTGTTGTTAAACATGCACTAACCATATGAAAGAACTCATGGTTTGGGCTACTTAGGAAAGGAATCTCAGAGGAGGTTGTGTGGCGTCCAGTCAAGGAGAGATACTTCATCAACTGTAGGGTGGGCACACGAGCTTCTTAGGAGACAAAAGGCTGCTCAGGCCCCTGTGAGCGCCCATATGAGGTTTATGATCTTGAATGTAAGGTGAAGCATAGCTGTGGATTCATTTTTGCTTTTATTCCACCAATGAAATTGAGTTTTTTTTGGTAAGAAAAGGCACCAGTCTGGAGCTGTGGCAAGAGAAACAGTAGGAACATTTGTTGGATACTGGTAATATTAGTGGATTAAGAAAAGACAGAAGAAAAGCCTTCCCAGGGAACAAAAATGGCCAAGGTCAGTGACTGTAGGTCTTGAAGAGGTTGAGATTGAAGGCTATAAACATAAATAGAGATGGGAGGGCCAGAAATGGACGTTTGAAAATGAGGTGTCATGGGTAGTATAGTTTCATAAAGGCCAAGGGTGATGCTTGTTATAACATCTCTATTATTTGTGGTTTGTAATAGCCATGAGAAGGGAATATGCACTTTGCATGCAGATTTGAGAAGGCTCTAGGTAAATACAGATGGATGCCTGTGTTTTAGGAGGAATAACAAAAAGCCCGTTGCCTCAAGGGCAAGGGGAGCTCATTAGAATCTCAATTCTGGAAAATAATACAACCAATGAGGAAAAGCTGCCAAGAGAAATCGGAAGACAGCATTACTGTTTGTCAATGTGCACTTCAAACAGGTGTGGATGAAGAAAAGCACGTAAACAGTCAGCAAGGATGACACTTTCCAGGAATGGGGAAAGCAGGGATGCAGTCTGTCAGGAAGAGAAGGCCAGAGTAAGGGAAGCTACGTGAAAAAGCATAACAAACGAGAAGGTTTGTTTTTTCTTTTTTTTTTAACCTATATTCTGAGAAAGAACAAGGAATCAACTCACCGTTTGGAGAAAAAGAGGTCATCTGTTCATTCATGCAACCATTCCAAGAGCTTTTACACAAGTCTCTAGTGTGTGCTGTGCTCTCATATAAAGTTGGACAGCACCCTGAGATACAAACAACAAATATTTCAAGACAGTACTGACTAGTAAGTGTGTGTCTCCTCTGAGATAGGCCTTGTTTATGATCATTTCCATGAGCTATTCCATCTTACTCTAACCTCCATGGGTGGACACTAACTGTCATTTCCGTCTACAGGTAGACTATTTGAGAGATCTGAGGCAGTGTTGGTCACCCAGATAGTTCAATATCTCACAGGGTATAGAGCTGAGACAGGGTTTCAGTGAAAAATATTAGGCTAGAAAATCCTGATCTTAGGCTGAGAAATGGCCCACTCAGTAAAGTACCTGCCAAACAAGATAAGGGCCTGACTTTGATCCGAAGAACCCACATAAGCTTGGTGCTTCTCTGTGGTCCCAGGGCCAGGGAAGTAAAGATAGTTGGTTACCTGGGACTCCATGGCCAAGCAGCTTAGCCTGCTAGGTGAGCTCCAGGCCAGAGGGAAAGCCTGTCTCAAATAATAAGGTGGAAGATTCCTGAGGAATGACAGATGGAGTAGACCTCTAGCCTCCACTAAACACACACACACACACACACACACACACACACACACACACACACACACACACACACACACCATTCAAATCTCCCCAGAAAGTTTGGGAGCTAAACACTCCTCAAAATAAAGAAACATTTTGTACTTCAGGGTTATAAGAAAATGGATGTATTTTCATTTCATAATGTCATCTCCATGATCTGAGGTACTGGTTATTACGATTGTATCACTTTGTGTGTGTGTGTGTGTGTGTGTGTGTGTGTGTGTGTGTGTGTGTGTGTGTGAAGTATCATGTTTACTATACCATGGGACAGCATAAAGATTGTAAACTTTATAGATAAGCTCATGTTATTTCTTGAGGCCAAAGCAGTTTTAGTAGCAACATGGAAGGAAGAAGAAAAGAGAAAAAGAAAGGAAGGAAAAAAGAAGGAGGGGAGCCAGCTTAGTCTTAACTCCATTTCAGTTTTGGAAAGTGGATAACCGATAGTGGATGAACCTATATTCTATAGAGATCACAGACGAGGTGATGGTGGAATTAAAAAAATTTAATGATTGTATAGCTGGGTAGTGGCCAAATAAAGGGAAGAACAGGAATCAGCGCTAGGGCAGAAGCCTAAAGGCCCCTGCCATGTCATGAGATAACATTTTAATTGCAACATTTCAAGAAAGTCCAAAACAAAAAAAGATTCAGAAGGGTGGCTGGGAGTTGCCAGGAAGACAGCGTATGACAACCCTGCATGGAATGTTAGCCTTGAGGTAACAGCTTTTGCAAACAGTAAGGAATGTTTCTCTATATTGCCAACCAGGACCTTGGAGAGAGACCATCACATTATAATACAGCGCTGTTATGAACATACAGAGTGGTGTAGCCAAGAGAAGGAAGAGCTGATACATGGTAGTGGGTGGATTGTGTGGAAAAGGGAGTAAGGGGTCAGAGAACGTTGTTTGTGTTACAATTAATAACAAACACGATGCCAAACGATGATTGAGCTCTTGTACGTGACAAGTGTCACTCTAAAGATTTGATACTTTAAAAATACTCATTTAGTCCTCTCAATGGCACCAGAAGGGGTCCTAACAGCTGCAACCAGTTTGTAGATGAGGAAACTGGGACATAAAGCAGCTGGACATTTTGTTGCAAGAAGAACAGCCACTGGGTAGTGGAGCTATAAGTTGACCCTTGGTTTGTCTTCCAAGTTCACATGTGAAACCACAGTCCACATTGCAAGCACGCAAGGCTTTCCATGTTGGCATGCTGCACTGAAGATCCAAATCTGAGGTCGTGTCTCACTCATTCCTGATTTCCCTGCACGGCACCGGGATAATCGGTTTCCTTGTTATTATTATAGAACACTGAAGGAGAGATTGGCCAGTTAGGAATACCAAAGGGAAGGCTTCCACAACAGTGTCACCAAGGCATAGAAACCTGTGTCAGCAACACCCATGGTGTTCTGTTTCACTCTCAAGCAAAGAGTGTTCACATTCAAAGGGGGCAGAATCAACAGTAGTTATAAACTCAAAACATCACATCATGGAGCAGTCCAGTGGCATCAGTGTGTGAAAACCTGAGCAGAGAAAAATAGAAACCAGGAGAACAAGAAGATGGGATGCCCTGAGCACAGGCTGCACATTCAAGCTTCGGGAAGCCCTAGTATTACATCATGGTTTACAGACATTTAAAGATAAGTTGATAACATGGGTGTGTGTGTGGGGGGGCAGTGTTGTGGGTGTATATGCCTGTGTGTGTTTGCAGAGGCTAGAGATCGACCTCACGTCTCATTCATCAGGAGCCATCTATCCTGTATGTTTGTTGTTGTTGTTTGTGGGATAGTGCTTCTCACTGGACAGGAACTCGATTAAGAGGCTATGATGGCTGGGCAAGGAGCCCTAGGAAGCTGCCTGTCTCCACCACTTCAGACCTGGGGTTCAGAGCAGGAACCACGAGACCCAGCTTTTTTCTCATAGAAACCCAGGTTCTTCATTCTTGTGGTGGAAGTAATTTCCCAACTGAACCACTTCCCTAGCCCAGTGTTTTCTCCTCCTCTCTTTCCTTCTCCTCTTCCTCCTTCTCCTCGTCTCCTTCTTAAAGAACATTTAGCGATGGGCAGTGGTGGCACACACCTTTAATCCCAGCATTTGGGAGGTAGAGGCAGGCTCTCTATGAGTTCAAGGCCATCCTGGTCTACAAAGTAAGTTTTGGGACACTCTGTCTTGAAAACCCAAAATATTTAGGGGCTTTGTGAAATAATTAAAGCTCAGGGTAGGGGAAGAAGCTCTAAGATTCTGTTTGATTCTCTTTGTGCCAATTGAGGAATGCGGAAATACCTAGAATATGAAAGATGGTGAAAGACAATGTACCCACCTGATGAAAAAGGAGACTCATTCATTCTTCAATCTGCAAATTCATGTGAGATGCCAACTTCTGAGAGAAATTCTAGTAGGTATTGTTGAATACATTGGTTTAGACAAATAGCAAAGAAAGCATAACTAATCCGACGCCTCAGGTTCTTAAGGTTGTGTGATCTCAAGCCATCCTCTTTTGTTCTTCGTCAAGAGCTTTCTAGGCTGACGTCATTGTCTTAAATCATATCGCGAGAACACATGGAAGCCTTTGCAGAGAAATCTTTGCCTCTGTCTTCTCTTGTAAATTGGTGAGGTCCCTAGAGAGCATTATGCACAAATTCGGGAATCCAGGCTACAGTCAGGGACCCATGATCTCCTCCAGACCTCTAGAGTAGTTGGGACTATCTTCAAACTACCTCAATTATATACAGCAATCAAGATATTTGGGCTAGAAATTGGCAAGGATAGGAATGGATTAACAATATGTCTTCTTCCAGGGCTTTTTTGGTGTGTAATTTGGAACAGGAGTACGGTGTATACAAACATAGACACCTACCTGTATGGAGAAGCCAGGTACTAGATCCAAGCACCAGTAGGAAAACTCCTATGAAGTGGGTAGTCTCAGATTGCTTGTCTGTTTGCTAGTGCCTCCTCTAGACTTAATCACCACTAATAGGGAAGCTGAGACTGAAAGAACATGGCTTTATCCAACACCATACTGTGACAGGAGAAAACCAAGTCTGAGTTCCTATTCCCCGTCTTTCAACAACTCTAGAACACCCAGAAGCTAATTCAGGTCTTTCTTCATGGTGCTTGGAAGTCAAAGATCTTATTAATTATCCCACCAAACTCAATCGCCTTTCCCCACAGAGCTGGAGCATTTCTAATGGAAAAATCCACTTCTGCTGCAGGTTTGGGACAACATTTCAGCTTACTATGTTAGAGTCCTTTAGTGTCATGGAGTGGCTGTCTCCTTCTGGGCGATTTCATCTGCTTCATGAGGCAGACTGATTTTGACTTGCTGGTCTGTGCTTTAAAAAAAAATTGTTATTTTCCTGGTTGATAGTGAAGTCTTTTAAACTGACAGAGCATTAAAGCAAGTATGCAAATACTGTCCCCATCAACACATTAACAAAAGTTTGGTGTGCTTGTAGCTGCAATTTTCAATCATAAGAGCGTGTAAGCTTGTCTGTCATTTACAACAGCTACCACCACAGAGGTCATTTTATAAACCACTTAAATACTTAGTACAGGGGGAAAAAATCAGTTCATGTTCCATGTCAGGTGACGCTGACATGATATATTTACATGGTGCTTTTCCTGAAAGCCCTCAATAGTCTGCCTCTGTTGGATGACAAGGCCAACTTCAACCAAGCAGGGGCAAGTGGTGTCATCAGCCTTAGGACAAGGAGGGCATCGGACCGAAGCACGCACCTTTAATATGGCCACATTGTTGCAGCATCTGTTCCTTATAGTAATACAGGAACTATTTAATGTAATAATTGCACAATATCTGCATATTATTTCACTGGAAAATGAGATCCAGGAGACAGGTACCAATATTCTAATTTTGATGATATAGAAATGAAGGTTTTGGGGTGGGAGTGAAGACACAATGGGTCAGAGTGCTTGCTGAGGAAGCCTCAAGACTTGAGCTTGGGTTCCTCAACACCCATGGAAAAAGCTGAGCATGGTTTACACATGCCTGTAACCTCAGCACCGTGGGAGACAGAGACAGAGGGACTGCTGAGATTAGCTGGTCATCAGTCTGACTCTAAAGCCATTAGTAGAACCTGCTCAGGGGAATGAGATGAAGAATAACAGGGCAGGACATTCAATATTCTAACCTGATCTCCTCACATGCTCACGGGTACAGGCACCCAGATACACACAACATACAACACACATACACACACACACACACACACTGGAGAGAGAGAGAGAGAGAGAGAGAGAGAGAGAGAGAGAGAGAGAGAGAGAGAGAGAGAGAATCATGTTTGTTACGCTAGTAACTAAAAGGGGCCCTAGAAGCCAACACAACAGCTAATGCCAAAGCTCTGTGCATTCTTTTGGTCATTCAAGTACCACATAAGTTAAAAACAGCACATTACACATACATGCGTGCAGACATATATGCACACACACACACATACAACTCATGCACAACACAAGTTTGTTGACTATGGACTTGAAAATGATATGCATTTATGACAGATTTCTGTCATTATTACAAAACTCATTTCTTTTTATGATGTTTCTCATCTCTGTCTAAGCCAAGATCACTAGAAAACTTGATTTGATACACATCAGGTATGGCCTTGGGTCTAACCCCTGTCTCTCTCCAGTTTCCTCATCTGTAGGAAGAATGAAGCTGAATAAACTATGCAGTCCCTTCTATCTCCAACCATTTCCCTTCCCCTCTCTTCTCTCACAAACTCAAAGGAGCCCCATCAGCACAGGATAAATATGAGAAATTAATGTTTTGAACTTGTAACAGATGCATGTGGTTCCGGAACACAAAGGCCCAGATCACAGTACATGAAAACGTTTATTTCATGCACTGCTATCGGGCTGCTTGATTTAGTATTGGACCAAGGGGTGAAATAAGAAATGTGTGGGAACATTTTATCTGTTTCTTGTAACTCTAATCCAATTACATGCACAAAAGACCAAATATATCTCCAAAACCACATCAACAAATTCCTTGCTCATTTTCATAACTCAAGAGTTTAGGTAGTTCAGATGCAAATTCGAGACTCCTGGGTACCTTTCGCATTCAACAAACACATGAAGTAAATATGCAAAACCTTACAACATCAAAAATTTTCCTCAAGGACCCTTAAATAGACTCATTTCTTTCTTCATTTTTTTCTTTAAAAACATCTTTGCTCTACTTCATATTTTCTCAAAGGAATGTCTGTTATATGATAAAATAAGACAGATGGCTGATACAAGTTAGTTCTCAGTGATAGTTTAACTAATTGTTCCAGTTATTCATTCAACAATTATTTATTAAGTACCTGCTATGTTCTAGACTCTGTGATAAGCACTGGGAGTGAAATACTGTGCCAACAGGCAGACTCGCAGAGTTTGTAGTTAAAGGAGATTGGAAAACTGCAAGGGAAAGGTAGATTTTAAGAGAAGGGAGGGCAGCACAGGGAGTCAAGAAAGTCAGAGAAGAATCCTTGAAGAAGAGACATGGAAGCTGGGGGTCTAAAGGACAATACTCCTTGAGTAGGAAAAGGTGAAGGGCAAGTCTTTACAGGCAAGAAGAAAATCATGCACAAAGGCCCTGAGGTGAGGCCATATGCCAAGTATGAGGGAAGGAAGGACTTTTACTCCAGTATAAGCAGGACAGAGGCCAGATGAGAGACAGAGGTGGGCAGGCAGGCAAGAGGCAGAGCAGAGAAGCCCAGCTTCTCTGTTAAGAGTCCCAACTGGTACCCGAAGAGAGATGGAGAACCACATAAGGATTTTACAGGCTAGGATGAATGGGACAAGGAGGGTGACAGGTCATGTGTTTGGAAGTCACTGCCCTAACTTGCTGCTTCAGAAAAATCCCTCTGAAGCTTTTCTCCCTTAGCGCCATTTCATACACTTGAGTAGCGGTGATGGTTAATCTCGGCTAGTATACGGAATCAGCTGAAACCCAAGCTGCTGGGCACTGCTGTGAGAGATTTTCTTGATCAGATTGTTTGAAGCAGAAAGACCTCCCGTATATCTGGATGACATCTTCAGGTGGCAGCTCAGATAGAAGGACCTAGAAGGAGGAAACCGATTTTTGCCTGCTTGCTCTCACACTCACTGGCAAGTTCATCTATCCTGCTGCTGTGGCATTCCTCCACTGGTGTTAGAACCTATGTCAGGATTCCAAAGCAGACTGATGACCAGCAACTCTCCAGGAGTCCTCTAGGTCTTCAACGACTTCTGAAACTGCAGAGATATCTGGCTGTGTGGGCTGAAGAACTATGGAATTCTTGGCTTCTCCAGTGTGACACAGCAATTATTGGACCACCTGGACCACATTCTGTAAGCCAATCTAATAAATTCCCTTTTAATATTGTGGTGGTTTGAATGAGAATGGCCCTAAAGGCTCATATGTTTGAATACTTCAGGAAAGATTAGGAGGTGTAGCTTTGTTAGAGGAGGTGTGTCACTGGCAGTCAGCTTTGAGATTTCAAATGTCTAAGCCATCCCTAGTGAGCTCATTTGTGACTCAAAATATGAGCTCTCAGATACTGCTGCAGTGCTATTCCTGCCTGTCTGCTGCCATGCTCCCTGTCATGATGGCCACGGACTTTAACACTCCTAACTGTAAGCCCCACATAAACACACCCATATATATAAGTTGCCTTGGTCATGGGGTCTTATCACAGCAATATAAAAGTAACTAAGATGCACACGTGTGTGTGTGTGTGTGTGTGTGTGTGTGTGTGTGTGTGTATACATATATATACATATGTATATATGTATGTGTGTATATATATATATATATATACACACATACATATATATGTATGTATTAGAGATTCCTGACTAATACAGTACAGTTTCTAGTCAGGTCCTTCCAACCAGACATAGATCCCCAAGCAAAATGGAGCAATCTGTGACTCACTGAATTTCATATACTCCATGTGGCCATCTTATGGAATCACAAACACTTTTGACTAAGAGACTCAGAAACTAGGAATTGTGGCACTAAGAGGCCACATAAACTGTATGCCCAGTTGTTTTTAATGCTTTTACTATGAATAAAAAAGTCATGTAAAAGTTAAGTACTGAATCCTTTAGATCTTAGGGTCTGTCATTTCTTATATTCTTTTAAAACAAAGGATAAATGCATATTTGAAGGACAATTCAGCCTTTTTTATTATTTAATCATCATTGAAAATGATCACATATAATGTGGTGATTATTAAAATTTGATTGAAAGAAAAATGACCAGAATAAGTGATTAGAAAATGTAAAGATTCCCATCATCCCACAGTGAGGTGCGGTTATTTCTGGTCATAAATAAAAAACATTACTGAAGTACCTTAAGAAAGTGTTTAGATTCAATTAATGAATTAAAAACATTTCAAGTTCTAATATGGTAAGTAAGTTATTGTTCTGTATATACCATATTTTATTTTTTTATTTTTTATTTTTTTATTTTTTTTGGTTTTTCGAGACGCGATTTCTCTGTGTAGCTTTGCGCCTTTCCTGGATCTCGCTCTAAGGAAAAGACCTAAGTAGTCTACCATGAGAGACAAAATAGACACAAGATGGAGGTAGGTGGTATGGTGGTTTGAACAAGAATGGCTCCCACAGACTCATGTGTTTGAATGCTTGGCCCATAGGGAGCAGCACTATTAGGAGGTGTGGCCTTGTTGGAGTAAGTATGGTTTTGTTGGAGGGAGTGCATCACTGTGGGGGCAGGCTTTGAGGTCTCATATACTCTAGCTATGCCCAGTGGGGGACGCAGGTCTCTTCTGCTGCCTGGGGATCCAGATGTAGAACTCTCAGCTCCTTCTCCAGCACCATGTCGGCCTGCATGCCACCATGCTTCCTGCCATGAGGATAATGGACTGAACCTCAGAAACTATAAGCCAGCACCAATGAAATGTTTTCCTTTAGAAGAGTTGCCGTGGTCATGGTGTCTCTTCACAGCAACAGTAACCCTAACTAAGACAGGTGAATCCCTGGATATTTTATGTTATTGATTTTATTTTTGAGGGTCTCACTGTGCAGCTTGGGCTAGGCTAATTTTATCTCTCCTGTTGTGATAAAGCACTCTGAGCAAAAGCAATATACAGTCTATGAAGCCCCAAAGAATAGATGGTGTTAGCTGCTAGCTCCTCTCTAGCAGTCTTTATTTTTTTAAAAAATATGTGTATATCTATGTGTGGAAATGTGCACATAAGTGCAGGTGTCCCATAGTGGCCCACAGCTGGAGTTACAAGTGCTTTGAGCTTCTTGGCAAAGGTTCTGGGATTGTAACTCATTCTCTGCAAGATTCATTCTCACTCTTACCCACTAAATTGTCTCTCTAGTCCCCTTTATTAGTTATATACAGCACAAGACTACCTGCCCAGGAAATGGTGCTGCCCACACTGACCTGGGCCCTTACACATTGATTAATAATCAAGACAGTCCCCACACAGGCATGCCTTCAGGCCAATCTGATCTGGGAAATCCCTTAATTGAGGCTCCCTTCTCAGATGAATTTAGGCTTTGTCAAGTTGTCAGTTCAGCTAAACCTGGTCTTGAACTTGTGATCCTCCTGCTTCAGTCTTAGAACTGCTGAAATAACAAGCATGTGACACCGTGCCTGGAAAGTCCATGGGTTTGATTTGGTTCTGAAAAGTCAAGAGTTGAGCCACTAAATAATAATATGAAAAAAATTTAATTTTTTTTTAGGCGCCAGTCTGTGACTGTGGGGAGAAAAGAAAGTTTGCATCATGAACCACTTCACAGTTGGATCTGTCTCTGATCTAGGAAGATATTAAAAAGTTAAAACAAAGCAGACACAATCTTCTAGGAAGAAAAAAAAATATGTAGCCAATTAATACGTGGTCTTGGGGCCTCCTCCACACAGAACCTACCCACAAACAGTGGTCATGGAAATAGAAACCTATTTCAAGATGAACAATTTAAAAAGGAATATATAAGGATACCACACAGTGATGCCATAATAAAGAAATTAAGAAAGATAAGCCTAAGTATAATGATAGATATTTTTTTTTCTAATGAGGGGGATTGTACCCAGGACCTTATGGTAAACTGCCAGCCAGTGAGCCCCATTCCCTGCTCTGGGGTGTGGGGCTTAAGTTTCAGTAGGGCAGACGGAAATATAAAGACATGCTTCACTGTGAGTGGAATGGAAATATGGTTGCTTCTAGGATTCAATAAAACAACTTCGAGGGTAGGGCCCCGGAAGAGGGTGGATAGGAAAGAACAGGAGATAAAAAACACAACCTTCTAGAGGCCAGGGGAGAAGGTGAAGGGGAAAAGGAACCAAGGATGAAGACGTGAAAGAGAATGGGCTTTGCTGGAATCACACTAAGCGACATGAAGAGCAGAAGGGAGTCAAGAGAAAGAGAATGGAAGGAACGGAAGAAGGGAAGAAAGTGGAGGAGAAGGGAGATAAAAAGACAGGGGAATAAGGACAGAGAAGATGGTGACTAAGAACATGGACATGAGCAGGCACAGGAGTGCAATGAACTCAGAACAAACAGTAAATACTGAAGTAGAGCAATATTCAAGCATATAGAAAATGTTTCCAATTTTAGCAAAACATTTTAATCTTCCTGGTAGAAAGGTGCACCATTCCTAGAGTCGGGGAGGAATGTCTCCAAATTCCCAGTGCCAATGCATTAGTAAAGGATGCCAAAGAATTCTCGGTTAGCCAGGCAAAATGGTAAAGCGATTTGTAAAAGTGAAAATGAAGAGCCTTGATTCCAACCTCCCAAAGCAGTATACAACCTATGAAGCCCTAAAGAATGGACAGTGTAAGTTGGGCAGTGGTGGTGCACACCTTTGATCCCAGCACTCGGGAGGCAGAGGCAGGCAGATCTCTGAGTTCAAGGCCAGCCTGGTCTACAGAGTGAGGTCCAGAACAGCCAGGGCTACACAGGCAAACCTTGTCTCAAAAAATCATATATATATATATGTTAAACAAACAAGTAAATACAAAATAAATACAAAGATATTGTCACCTTTAATATCAAAGTAGTCAAAATTCCACTCAGGTCTAAAGAAAATCATTAGCTTTAAACACTAAAAAATTCAAAAAATATTTTCTATGATCACCTCATGAAGATTCTACTAGGGAGTAAACATAAGGCAACAAAGGAATAACTTAAAAATATTACTGCAACAGATTCATAGTGGAAATTGAATCTATTCCAATGTGGGATTCATATTCAAACAAATACTGGCATTGTCTTACAGAAAACTGCACAATAACAGAGACCTGGGCAATTAGAAATGTTAAGACCAACAAAAGTTTGAGAATTTAAGATGGAACATGAAATGTTCACAGTGATTTTTCTAATATTTTTCACAGATGGAGACCAAAGAAAATCAATTAAAGCTGACACACAGTGGAAAAGAAGGAACCATTTATTCAATGTTGCCAAGGTAGTCATAAAAAGATAAGCCCATCTACTGTGGGATAGAAGAGAGGCAGAGGAAGGGGGGTCAGAAGGAAGGCAAAGCCTTTTATTGTTACTCATCGTAGGGGATTAATGAGTGAGGATAATAGATATTATGAAAAGTTGCTACAAAGATAGACACACACACAAACACACCATACAAAGCTTCAAACTTGTTAGAAAAACATGTAAATCAATTAAAAATGCTACATGAACAGTAGTTATGATAATATAAGCAACACAGAAAAATCTTCAAACCTGTTAGAAAAAAAATACATAAATCAGTAAGGAAAAAGCGACATGTAAAATATTTAAAAGTAACAAAAATAAAACCAAACATAAAATAACAAACCTAAGACCAAATATATGTGTCATATCACTACTCAAAACTGACTTAATTTCATCAAAAAGAAAAATATTTGTAGAAAACCTTCACCCTGTATGATATTGTAGTCAGAGGCAGCTGGGTATGGTGATTCATGTCTTCAATCCTAGCACTCTGGGAGACAAAAGTAGGTAGATCACTGTGAATTGGAAGCCAGCCTGATCTACATAGCAAGTCCTGGGCCTGCCGGGGCTATAGAGTAAGACCTTTCCTATCTCAAAAATTAAAAATAAAGAGAAGAAGAAGAAGAGGAGGAGGAAGAGGAGAAGGAGGAGGAGGAGGAGGAGGAAGAGGAGGAGGAGGAAGAAGAAAAAGAAGAAGAAGAGGAGGAGGAGGAGGGGAGGAGAAGGAGAAAGTGGAGGAGGAGGAGGAAGAGGAGAGGAGGAGGAGAGGAGGAGGAAGAGGAGGAGGAGGAGGAGGAGGAAGAAGAAGAAGAAGAAGAAATAAAAAAAGTTAAAAGGAAGGAAAATGCAGAGAGATTAAGACTGATTGATAATAAAATGGCTGGCAGGCATTGTGATATCAGCAAAAGTCCCCCATATAAAGTAATAACTAAGACACTGAGGTTGCTGTATAGTATTAAAGATACAAAGTACAGACAGAGTCTCAATACTTGTTTACCGAAGAGTACAGCAACAGTCCTGGGGCACCAAAATTATAAGTGATACAATAAGAGATTCCCAGACCTTGGGAAGTAGATGGAAGACGATCAGAAGTTCAAAGTCATTTTAGGAATGACAAAAATGACATTTTTGGAATTTGAGGCCATCCTAAGATATGAGTTCTTGTTTTTTTTAAAAAAGGCACAATAATATATTACATCAATATAAGTGCTCTCTATAATCTATGAATATATATACACATAGACCTCCAGTGAATACAGGAAGGCCTAAAAACAGTAACTATGGTACCTGCAATATGCATATATGCAATTTCTTCCTTTGAAAGCAATGTCTCTGTTTTCAGGTATCTAATGAGTAAGCTTTAAAATACAAAAGAGGACCTCTTTTAGACCACAGAGAAAACATTTAAAAAAATATTTAGGAAGTAAATGTAGGATTGAAAATGTTACTTCATCCCAGGCAGTGAAACAAAACCAGAAATCACCCACTAGCTGAATATCTCATGGCTCTCTATCAAGCAGCAACTCTGTCAAAGAGGATATTAGCAAACTGAAATTACAGACTACCTAAAACTGACAATAAAATTCTAATGACAAGAAGCCATGTGATTCAGGCAGAGCAACTGTTTGTCACTGGTGATGTCACCCTTACAGAATTATGTTACTAGACAAGAAATTGAAATGAGTGTATCGAGTACCAAACACACGGAATTAGAAGCAGATCCATAGTAGAGATGCGAAGAAAGACTTAAACTCAAAGTCAGTATATTATAACATAAAATGTGTGGCTGTCTCAGGGACAAATACCTGCATTTGGAAATTAGAACATGGACACATCATTGTGGCTGCATCTTTTCTCTGTAGAGATAAACATCTCAGATATACATACAGAATCAAGAAAGGTAGCAGCATGTATAAAATGCACTCTTATTTATGTAGAAAAAGATAGGACAGAAAGAAAGGAACAAGGTCAGGAGAAGAGTAAAATACGCGCTATTTCTATTTCTAGAAATCTGAAGAAGAAAGTATAAGATACACATGCACACAGTGTACAAAAATATATTAACATATTGACTGAACACAGTGTCCTTTTTTAAAAGCATGTGTAGGGAGAATGCCTTTTGTATAACATGGTTTAATTCAGCTTTTCAATTAGTTTTTACAGATTTATGAGCTTTGGTTTTTGGCTTTATTTTGCTTTGTTGCTGTATTTCCTGAGCACCGCCCAGCCTCTCTAACGGTATGGCCGGAATTTTGCCTTCCTCTTTATTAGGTGGCTCCAGACTGAGTTGAGGCAGCTGTGCTCCAGGCTAACCCTGCCCATTCTCCATCAATCCAGTGGCCACTTCGGATATCAGCTCACATCCCATGATGCCAATCAGTGCCAAACACTCAACACTGCTGCTTGACTGATAGAAGAAGCAGCCAGTCTTCTGTGGATCAGGGTAGCATTAAGGGACACACATCAAATTCAGCAACCTGTTGTGGAACAGTCATTTCTCTTTGCATGCACTTGCTCCGCAGTTTCCCAATAGACTTCTATATGTCTTGTGTTTGAATTTCCCAACTTTTACAGGAATAGTTACTCATCTGAGAATGTATCCTTTGTTGATGATAGTGAAGGTGAGAGGTGAATCATTACTTTGGTACCTAGACCCTAGGTCTAACTGCCAGAAGTACTCACAGACACCTCGCTCACAATCTTTCCCTTACGTCGTCTTGCAGAAGGTTATGTGTCACTCGTCACTGAAGGGACTTGGCTGATAGAGTAGGTGCTGTTCTCCTGCATCACATGCTCCACTGGGATGCTGGGAATGGTAAACATGTGGACACCAGGATTGAATTTAGAATTATCTGATTCTAAAGGCATTCTTCTTACTCTAACAGCTGAGGCCACGGTGTCACACGCTAGAGACAAACAGACACAGAGAGAAGGAAGAAGCAGGAGAGGAGAGGAACGGAGGGAGGCCAGAAGGAGGGGGGAGGGTGGAAGGAAAGAGAGAGGAGGGGGTGGAGGGAAGAACAGAAACATGCATGCGTGTTAGACAACAACACCTGTAGGAAAAGATCAATAGTTGAAATGACAAAATGTTGAACAAAGCCACGACAACCATTAAATGCACCCGGTCACACGTGTTAAAGACCTCAAGGTCATTTCACGCACTCAGCCGCCTGCCCTGGATTCTGAACGTATTTAAAGCATCAGTTGGGTTTTCTCCTACAGACTGTGACCAAAGACTTTTGACCGTCGGACAGAGGGTGAGATTTCATGGAGGGCTCCTTCCCCGCTTTCTTCCACACCTCTGAAGAACAGGAACCTCAGAGATACGCTAGCGCAATAGAGTTAATAATTTAAGTTATGCCTTATTCTTTACAGGCAGTATTTCTTTTGACATTTTCTAAAAAGGAGGAGGGGAGAGTGAACAAAAAACCTGCCCCAGGGTCCCGAACTCCAGGTGGCATCAAAGGAGCTAAAAACCAAGAGGAAAGTTCCATTCCTCAGCTTCCCACTGGGCAACAATTTTCTGTAATAAGAGCCCATGGAAGATCACTGTAAGACACAACCATCCACTTTTTCATACTGTTTTCCCTGGTGGCAACAGAATTGATTTTCTAAAATATTCTGATGGCTTTGTAGGCTACAAGGTGCTAGACAATGGGAATCGGCAGTGCTAATCACAGCTCTCCTTACTAGGTAAAGGTAGTTTAGGGGAACAAGTCTCAGCTGGGAATTTTGATGTCTAACAGTCATTTGCCAATGCCTGAAGACATTTTTGGTTGTCATGGCTGTGGGTAGAGTTAAGTCTTCCATCTGGAAGACAGAGACCAGGAAGGGTGTTTGGGAGAAATTGTTCCGGAATAGCAAAGACCAAGATTTGAATTAAGATGATCTGTTTCCAAAGTCCTAATTCTTTCTAATGTTTGATGTTGCAGTTTCAAAAGGCAGAAGAGAGAGAGGGTGTTTTAGACAACAAAAAAATTAGAAATATGCTTGACAATCTCTCACAGCAAAAACATTTTGACCTGAAATGAGGCCCTTGGGTGTTGTCACAGTGAAATGATATCAGAATGAGGTGTGTGTGTGTGTGTGTGTTTGTGCGTGTGTGGGGATAAGTAGACTCCACCCATTCTCTTCCAACACCCAGGCATCTACCGGGTATCCATAGTTCATCAGCACGCCTGAGCATTTGACCAATCAAGTCATCATCCACGCCTCCCCCTGACGCCCCATGGATTTCATTCAGGCTTCCCTTGAGGAAGAAAAATCAGATGTTCTGTTGAGCAGACAACTTCAATGGCGTAGAATAGATTAGCCTCCATGCTGAGTCCCTGCAGCTATCCAGGTAGGTTCCTTTGGTTTCTGCAGTTAGGGGCAACATCTATTCATCTTTCCGGAAGTACTCTTACATGTCTAGGATCCATTATTGTTCTGTCTTTAGTGTAAGCCCCTGCTTATGTGACGAGGATGAAAATGATTCTCTTCTAGCTTATGCTGCCTTGTCCTAGTTTCTCAGCTTTCCTGTCTTGTCTTCCATACAGTATGTCTCCTCTCATCACCGTTAATAAGTAAGCCGTCTTCCAAACCACCTGTGGCCACACTTCAGCATATCTTGAGAGACTCTCAGAAAATGCATTCTAAACAAACTCATTAGCAAAATGTACATCACCAAATAAGAGGCTTAACAAAAATCAGAAAGAGAGAGGCAAAAGAGTTGGCCTACTAGCAATTCTTTCATGAATCTGGAAGCTCCTTCACACAGGACATGGCACAGACATCTCTCATGGTCAGTGTCCTCCATGGAGATGCCGTGGAGGGCAATGTTTATCCTGAAATGAATTAGTGGATATTAAAGACATCCTAGCCAAGTCTGAATGCTCGCAGAGTTCTGGGGGATAGCCAAAAATGTGATCCATACTATTTTAAAAAACTAATCTGAAAGTAGAGTGAAAAGCTTGCCTCCCTTTATCGGCTACTATAATATTCTCTTTAAGAAAAATCTCAGCTAACAGTTTGCAGTGAAGCCTTCTATGTGTGTCTGCTGTGTGCATCACCATGCTATTTCAGTGCACACTACAGCCTTGATTATTGGGGTTATGATAGTGAGGAGAGCAGACATGGGTTCAACCTATATGTTTCTATTATAAGGAAATAAAGACTTAGATGGGGCTGGAGAAATGGCTCAGGGGTTAAGAGGAAAGACAGACTTACATGGGAATAAAAGGATTATGAACTGTGATCAGCCCAAGAAAGGAGACAAATACAAAGTTTGCACAGAAAATACCTAAAGAGATCCGACAATGATGTCAGGGAAGTAAAAGCCACAGGAATAAGAAAAGACAAGTAGAGACATGGAGAAATCCTGTAATCTGTTTTCATCAGTTAATGTATAATAGATGCTCGTCCAGTAGTTCCTAAGGTGGTACTTCCTTTTCAAATGAATAAACACAAAGTTCTTGCCTATGTATCTGCTGAGGCCTGAGCAAGTAATTTTGAACAGTATTTTGGATGTCATGGTAGAATTTAAATTCACCTGATGAATTTCAGTGACTGTACAACAGTCCACAGTGAGATTCACTAATATGTATTTAGGCATGAATGTATGGATGGACATTTTGGTTATTTTGGTTGTTTCTAGTTTTTTGCTTTTTGTTTTGTTTGTTTTTTGTTGGTTTGGGTTTTTTTTGCTCTTATAGTCAATGCTTTGGAAAAATTTTTGTTTATCTATGAAGTTTTTATAAACATCATGCAACAATCTCGTGCTCAGCCTTTAAGATGTGTGAAGTTATCTCTCCTTCAGTGAATGGGGAAATGAGGACGCAGACATGTTGAGGAAGGTAGCCATGACTGTCAGATGGAAAGCAAGTGGGTGCATACTGAAACACAGAGTCAGGAGCAGCATCTCATAGCCCTCTTCCTAAGCAGATGGAATTCTAGATTGTGCATTCTGATTATTTTCAAATGTGCTGTTATTCAGAATTTAAAGTAAACAAAAATATTTCTAGCAGTGATTTGCAATAAAAACTTCTTTTGTCAGTGTCCATTCTGGAAGTTGAAAACTACTGACAGCAGGTCATGCTTATGAAAGGCTTTGACTGGTTCTTTCCGCTAAAGGAAGACCAATAAAACATCCTAGTCCCCCTTCATCTTGACCATTTCCTGGGAGTCTGACAGACTAGTCATCTGTTGAACTCCACTGTCTACTGGCAACAACTTAGAAGCCAGGGTTTTGCAGCTTCTCTGCTTGGAGACCCCAAGTTACCCAGCATGTCTCCTAGAAGCACAAGCAGCCCAAATAATTGTCCAGAGCATCATTTCTGGATATTGTCAGTGTTCCAAGTTCTCAGATTCCAAGGTGTCCCGAGAGTGTTGGGACAGTACAAATGGCCTCATGCAACACATGTGAAGGATACAGGCTGTGGAGTCAGGTGGCGTGTTGCATGTAAGACCTTGTGTACAAGGCTGAGTCTTTTTGTGAATTTCCTCACTTGTAACAGGGTACTACATCAGCGCCTTCCAGGCCTACTCCATAGGTGTTAGCAGTGATTTTGAGTTGTATATCATTTAATGTCTTTACAACACTTAAAACAATGTTCCCAGAGTTAATATTTTGTAAACAGTTACTATGCTGCAGAGTCACCTTTAGGTCTCTGTAAACTTTTTTCCTTAGTTACAAGTCAAATAAGTCAAACACTGGAAGATGCTAACCAATTGAACATAGCAAACCCTCCGTGGATCACTTAATACCAGTGTTCCATGCCTAACAGAATTAGAGTGATTTTTGCTTCCTCATATTTCCTGCATCATTTTATTATTTATTAAAAATAATTCATTTTAAAAATAAGTTTCCCCATCTTGACTAATCAGAGAAAACTGAATGACCAAGCCTACATTATAAAGATAGATATCACCGATGTTACTCCTGGTGACTTAACTCTAGTTTTTTAACTGCCCTAGACTAAGCTGTGACTACTACAACTATGAATATTGCCACTATCATCCTGGTCACCAAATGCTAGTGACATTAGTGTGATGTCAGCAGGACAATGCTAAGACCAATTATTATTGCTATGATACTCACTCATTTCTCTCCTGTGTCATTTGGGCTCAATCATAGCTTCTCTATACTGGCTAAGAGAAGAAGACAATATAAAATGTTACAATGTAATAATGGGATTGGCGTCGTCGATGCACATAGCAACAAAACATTCAATTATAGAATTCACTGTTGTGGCTTATATTACGTGATGCATTCATGGTGGAAAGGCATCCTTACCCTTACTGGAGGAACAAAATCGAGAGACACAGCACTAACATTGGCTTCTCAGCTCACACAATGGACAGTGCTAGAGACCAAAGGAAAACTCAGTGACTTGATGTTCAATCAGTTTCCAGTCGTTTCCTGGCTCGGCCTTTACCTTCTTTCATCCAGAGAAAGGTTCCTTCGGCAACTGTAAGTTTGTATCCCCCGACTGATTGCAGTTCTACTCCGCGGCAAGTCTCGGAACCCTGGGGGATTTTTAGAGCCCTTTAGAGATGAGGGAGTCTCACTGACCTTTCAATCCAACAATGCTAAAAGACAGGCTGAAAAGAGGTTTTGAAAGCCCAGCGAGAAGCAAGGCATTGCCTGCAACTGTTGATCACTAGGCAGTTCCACCCTACATCGTTCTTTCAAAAACCTGGGTTCCAAATGAATGCTGGAGAGACAGGCTTTCGAGTACTGTCTGCTCCCGATATAAAATAAGGTAAAAATTGAAGCTAGAGATGTAATTTGATGGATAGATGATGAGATGTGGGAGGAATCTTAATATTCAAACTCTGATTAAAAGATCACACACCAAGCGATCGTAGCTAACATTTGACTAGTCACAGTGCCTCGGAAACGAGATAGAGTGATTATTTTGATTATGACTGAAGGATTTCTTCAACCCTTCTTCAAGGAGCTGAAACTGTCTCTATAATCACTGAACATTGGGAGGTGTGGCTGTTGCCTTGTGAGAAAGAGGTGGTGGAGAAGGCTCGGGGAGGCATGGGTACATCTCCACCTCCAGCCACTGGCCTTGGTGGATCAAACCTGCTGTGGGATGGTCTGTATGTCAAATGTGTTGCTGATTGGTCAATGAATAAATCACTGATTGGCAGTGGCCAGGCAGGAAGTATAGGCGGGACTAACAGAGAGGAGAATTGAGAGAACAGGAAGCTGGGTGAGGGAGACACTGCCAGCCGCCATCAGGATAAGGAAGATGTAAAGTACCGGTAAGCCACAAGCCACGTGGCAAGGTATAGATTAATAGAAATGGATTAATTTAAGCTGTAAGAACAGTTAGCAAGAAGCCTGCCACGGCCATACAGTTTGTAACCAATATAAGTCTCTGTGTTTACTTGATCGGGTTTGAGCGGCTTGGGACTGGCGGGTGAGAGAGATTTGTCCTGACTGTGGGCCAGGCAGGAAAACTCTAGCAACACAAACCCATTGAGTCTATAACTGAATCTATGGTTCAACTCTTTGCCTTGGTTACTTAAGTAAGCCTGGACCTACGCTGCACTAGCTGGGCAGTGAAGCATGCCAGGCAGTTTTCTGGGAGTTTCTGGGAATGGAAGTGGTCTCTCCTTCAGGGAGAGTCAGGATTTCCTCTCTTGATCAGGCGTTTGTGACATTTAGACATAACGCCTAAAAACTTTACTGAGTTAGCGATCTCCCTAGCCGTCCCCAAAATTGATTTTTTATGTTCTATTTTCTTTTGGCAACAAATTAAATAGGGCTCAAAGAACAAAATTTCCCATATCTAAAAACATACACTTCTTTGAACATGCTAGCTGTGAGTATATACAGATTTTTTTTTTAAAAAATTCAGATTTCTCAATCTTGAGCTTCAGGTGTTTTGTGGAGCTACTTGCTTTATGATAAACTCACTCATTTAGAGCAAAAGCTGTGATTTTGTTGCCTTTAAAAACTAGAGAAAATGAACTATAATCCTAGGAAGAGGCATGGAAAACGTAGATGAGTTGATTAGCCTCATCAGACATTTGATAAAATTACGAGGCAGCGGCCAAAGGGTGCGCAAAGACCCTACCTTGGTCTCTTTGAAAAACAACTGTTCTTACAAGGATTTCAAACGCTAATCACACTTAATGTATCTTCAAGTAGGGCATGCAGGGATCATTGGAATGTTCTTTCCATTCACCAGAAGCTGGGTCATTTTCCACACGACTGTTAATTAAGAAGCAGATTCGACCATATACCATATTTCAATAATGGGATAAATAGTTAGCATAGAAGTTGGAGACCAATAAACAAAATGCTTGCCGTACATGGAATGTAATCTTTCTAACATTAATGCTGCCAGTCAGACTGTGGAAAGATTAAGTACAACAAAGAAACATACTCATTAGCTTTTAATGATTGTAACAGACAGATACCATGGCTTTCAATTGCTTTTCAGAGTCTGGATGCTATTTTTATAATCAATGCTCTAGCTAAACATTCATCATTATGAAGACAAATCCTGTAAGTCACACACATATTTCTGTCTCCTTGTGACAGACATTGATTTAGAAAGGAAAGGCTAGATCCAAACGTCAGGAAACAGCTGGCCTCCTTAGATAAGGGAACCATTGAACTGGCTTTTAATATTGTAAGAAAAAAGGAGAGAGGAAGGGAAAAGAGAGAGAGATTTACTGTATGAACAGACAACAAACATCTGAACTACCTACACAAGACAACACAATTTATAATTCACAGAACATAACTTAATTATTACATTTCTTGATAGCTGGCTTGGAACTAGGGCCAGTTATTTTCTTCTTCTTCCCAAATCAGAACCACCTGCTTTCTGCTATGGACAGCAAACTGAGACACTGAGAAAAATGTCAGGTGGCATGAAAGAGTTAAAGAGACCCTCAGAAAGCCTGGGATATAACCGTACCTGGTAGCGCCGCTCTTGAAAGCACAGGTAACATTAATAAATAACCCCAGAAAATGCTTGGCTTCCTGCTTCCATTAATAGCCCCATGATTCAATCCATACAGATGTACCAGGCTCCCAGAATTCATGGGTAAGGAAGCACTGATTGCTCAAACTTCAGTTTCAGAAATGAAGGTGAATTTATTTTAGTGGCCAATAATGTTCCTCTTTTAAGAAATTTTAATCAGAATCCCCCCCTCCAGTAGTCTTAGGGAAAATCTCTGCTGGAACCTGCATAATCTCAAGATATGAAGAAAAGCCACATCATGTTTTCTGTATTTGAAGCTAAAAGATGCCTTAAAATGAAAATATGACCAATGAAAGACAATTTCAAGTCTCTGAACTGTTTTCACAATAGGTTTCTTTGGCCAACAATTTTAAGAACCGGACTACTGGAAGTGCTGGCTATGAATCTGTGAACTAGGCTAGGACTCTAAGGATGGAGGTGGCCACTGAGTAAACGGAAGGGGATGCTGAAGTTGCTCTCAGTGCTGGAAATCAAACACAGGACCTTGTGCATGACAAGCAAGGACTCTGCTACCCAGCTACACCACCAGCCCTTGTTTGCATACACGGAATTTCACTATACAGCCTGATGAACCTTGAACTCTCTATTTGGCCCAGGCTGGTCTCAAACTCAGCTCACTTTTGGCTCTGGCCCTGCGAGCGTGCACCACCAAACCCAGGCAAGAGAAATATTGAGTTCATGCCCCAATGGGTCCTTACTATATAAAAGCTGCTGGGTGTCAACAAGAAACGGCATAAGTTATTACACTTTGTCCTCTCCTCTTCCTTCCCAGTATATATTTTGTTCTCCTGTCATGAAAGGGAGTGTAAGCAATATGCCTCTAGGATTAAATGAACCAAATATTAATTTTCAATTAGCACCACTCCTGCATGGAGCAAGTCATTAGCATTTATAATATCAACCTGAAGACAAGCCCTAAATCCTCAGTTTAGGAGGGGATTAAACTATGTTTTATGGGGTTTTTTTTTTTTATATAAAATGGTTTAGCATTCTAATTCTGATTATTCTTCTTTGGTGCTTTGATGGGCTTGGCTATACGTCAGTGGCAACCTCTAAACATGTTAAATGGTAAGAGAAACTTGTGTGGTCTTCAACAAAAACAGTCAAAGTTATAAATAAGTACAAAGTGGGTAATAGTGCTTGAGACAGAATTACAAATGAGCACTCTACCATTATATTTCATTGAAAACAAATAGCATTAGAAAGCATTATTAGTGACAGGTTAGTCATGAAATTATCCGTAATCCTCCCATGCAAATACAATTATTGTATTTGCATTCAAAATTGCAGCTCACTGTCTGTGTGCATTCTTCATTCTCACATTGACTATTTTCAAAAAGGGAGAAACCTGTAGACGGAGTTCGGGAGTGATCTTGGGGAAGAAGCTATTGATGATGAAGCGGGGGGGGGGAGAGAAATGGTGGGGAATGAGCAGTCTAGACATGGGGAAGAAAAATGGTGTGTAGAGAGATGGAGAGTGATGGTAAAGACAGAATTACAGGAAAAGTGAAGGGAATGAACATAAACTGAAGTCCCCCGAAACAAAGACTTAAACAAATCATGGCTATGGAACTGGTGAGATAACTGTTAAGTGACATGTACTTGATACAGGATCCTACACATGCGCAGGGGAGAACCCAAACCCCATGAATTGCCCTCTGATGTCTATGTGCACACCATGACAGGCATGCTCCTGTACACACACACACACACACACACACACACACACACACACACACACACATAAATATATACATACACACACATGTACATACACTAAATATATACATTCATACATGCATACATACATACACACACACACACATACATACATACAAAATGTTGGATATTAGTAAGGTAAAGGAGCCCAGATATAGACAGATAGGGCTTCATGGGGGACTTTAGCTCTTTGTTCCATCATTCCAACATATGGCTTCAAACTCAAGGTTCAAACTCCTGTGTGACTATGTCAGCACTCACATTCAAGTTCTAAGACAGAAAAAGGAGTGGAGTGAGGGGAGGCACCTTGCCATTTGAGCATCTAATTAAATTGTTTTCCTGAGATTCTCACAAACTTCTTCTTGTGCCCCATTAGCCAGGAATTAGTCACAAGGCCACAAGAGCAGTCAGCTGTGGGGGACCATATCACTGTATACCAAGGGGAAAGTGGAGCACCAACTTCTGCAGGACTGTGAATCTTTAAGTTCACAGTGGCATTATCTGTTCTGAAACACAGCAATGTGAGCTCAGACTGTGTCTGATGAAATCCTGCCTCAGCCTCGGTGATGCTGTGCAAGATTCCGTTGAGTTATGAATTGATGCACACAAAGTACTTAGATACAGTGCCTGGCACAGAATAAATGCTTAGGACAGGGTGGTGAGTACATTTATTTTTCAACTGTCATTTTATGCTAGAAACAATGGTATATTGCTTCCTGGAATTCTGTACATCTTAGATATGGATGTAGAAGCAAGGCAGATGTTTTAACATTTCTTCAGCATCTTAGCTGTGTTGTGTGGAGTAAAATTTTACAGTTGTGACATTTGAGATTTGACAAGTTTTTCTATCCTTGCTGTGCTTTCGTGACAGTCCTGTGGCCACCGTATCATCACCACATGAGACATTGGGCAGGGCTGTACTGTTTCCTTGATATCCAAAGGTTACACAGTGTTTGAAAGTTGTATTGATTTCATATTGCTGAGACTTTAAAAATGATTAAATTCATTCTTTTGTAACTGTGTTTGGATCTGGTATGAGTAGTACTTGTAAGAGGGTGAGAGAAGCCAGGCCTAGTAGTGTTGCTTGGATCCTAATGGCAATCCCCCTTGGGGGAGGGGGTGAGAAGACACGTTGTCAACAGCACAGACACCAGGAGTCTGTTGAAGGCAAATAATGAATTCATTTATCCAGTAATGGAGAAGGCCTTATATACCCTCCTCCCAGCGCCCAGTCTGTGTGGTTGTCCCTCATTGGGTGGGCATGATCAGGAACTCTGACAGCGACTGTGGCTAGGCCCTCAGGCAGACTCTGCACAATCAGAGTCTGACATCGACTAGGAACTCTGACAGCTCCTGTTGCCAGGCACTCAGGCAGACTCCAGGTTGGCTCTTAAGGAGTATGTTATGTACATGCCTTAGCAGCTGGTTGAATCAATTTTCTTGACTCTATGGTCAAGACCTGCCCTGCTATATAGTAGTACATAGCTGAGACTCCAATACTCAACTAGGCTGAGGCAAGAGGAATTTGAGGCATAGCAAGAAAGAGTCTAAAGAAAAAAATAAAGTAAAAATGAGTAGGGACAGATGGACAGACATACAAAAAATTTCCAATGAATCAGAGGGTTTGAGGTAAGTCACCTTTAGCAACCTTAGAATCATCCTTATGTACCATGAGGCTGTGGTTTTTCCTCTCTGGCTGGTAAGGTCTACTCTTCATCTAGGGAAGCCACGGTAAAGTGTAGTTGGAAGTTTCTCCTGTCCTGCCTGGGCCCTTCAGTCAGAACAAATCTCTCCTGCCCAGTCCTGCAGCCACTCAGACCCAAATAAGCATAGAGGCTTAATATTAATTCTGAACTGTATGACCATTACTCAGGCTTATTACTGACTAGCTCTTACACTTAAATTAACTCATAATTCTTAATTATGTTTAGCCATGTGGCTTGGTACCTTTTCTCAGTTCTGCCTTGTCATCTTGCTTCCTCTGTGTCCAGCTGGCAACTCCTGACTCAGCCCTTCCTCTTTCTAGAATTTTCCTTGTCTGCTTATCCCGCCTGTACTTCCTGCCTGGCTACTGGCCAATCAGCGTTTCATTTATCAATCAATCAGAGCAACACACCTTCACAGCATACAGAACGATATTCCACAGCAGTAATGTCTAGTGGTTCGGTCAGAAATCTAATTTGTTTATCAGCAGCTTGGGGAGGTCTTGTGTTCTTCTTATTTTAACTTCAGAGTAATGTCATGGTCAAGAAAATGTGAAAACTAGCCTAGAATTTCAGACCAGTGAATAGCTGCATTCAGACCCCAAACCCATTCTGCCTCTGCGAGTTTCTCCCACCTCGTTTAGAACTTTGCCGATTCTACCCAACTCCTGCTAAAGAACTCAAACAATTGGGCTGCCTCGGAGAGACCTGCAGCCAGCAGAGGCAACCTCATCTCTCACTGAAGGACTTGAGCTTCATCTTTGCTGACGTGTAAGATAATGAGTGAACAGATGAATCTTAGTGTTTGGTAGGTGAATTTGACTGCTGTTTCCATGAGCGTTGGCCAGCATGGATTAACGTGCACAGGGGACTGGAGAGCTTGTTTGGGTATGATATTGGGATTGTTTTGTTTCAACTCAAAGAATAAGATTTTACTATTATTTTCATTTATGGTGGTAATGTGTGTGTGTGTGTGTGTGTGTGTGTGTGTGTGTGTGTGTAAGTATACATGCGTGCGCGCGCGCACGAGAGAGAGAGAGAGAGAGAGAGAGAGAGAGAGAGAGAGAGAGAGAAT